>NW_015374014.1:2551881-2774179 GCF_001272555.1 Dufourea novaeangliae | reverse complement strand
CATTCCTGCGCCGCCCGAGTGAAGCACCCTTGAATCACATGGGTTCATTGAATTTCACGGGAAGCTTGTCGTCAGGCCGCGAAAATGAGATCTTCCGCGCGCGCGCGGTCTGGGATCCTTGGAATTCCCCGACGAATTCTTTCGTGCCTCGACTGATTTTTAGACGTGATTCTCGAACGGAAATTCCCTCGTTCACGATTACCGTCGTTTCTAATGCTCAATGGATCAAGAGATATTATACACTTACGAGCACAGCTGTGCGATGAAAGAAGAAACTCTTGGATTGACTCGATGTACAGTGACAATGAAAAGAATATTTAAAAATCGTACTTTTATATGTACACACGTACGAATCTTGTTGTATGAAGTTCTGAATATTATATGTAAGACGAGAACTCGGATCAAATACCGAATTGAAAAATACAAGTTTAGCCAGTGAATATATTGGTCGACAAGTTGTTGCCGTGACAATCGTTAGCCTCTAACTGTCTCTTAAAAACCTTCTGCATCGTATGCCTAGAACAGTCCTCGGTCCTCGGTCCCTGGGACTGTTTATGGCAGGGTGTATAGAAGGGGAGGGGGTGTAAATGCCAGATGCCGTCACCGAAATGGCCCTCGACTCGAACCTCGGCCTTCCCTCGATGGGACCGTTTTCCGACGAATACTACGTCTTACATATATTTTTCGTTAATAGGTACTAAAAAATCTGAATTGAGAAAAAGTGCAGGTAAAGATATTTATGTAATAATGACGTTGGAAAATAATGAATCGATCGAAATTATCCGTCTCTAATGAAAAAGTACACAATGTATAGAAATGAAATGATATTTTTGTGTTACTGTTGGCTTGACTTCGTATAATCCATACCTTTGTGAGTAATCTTTGTGAATTTATCGTATCTTTTTAGAATTATGTAACAATAACTTGTTGTTGCAAAATCTCCATCACTATTGAACTCAGTAATTGCTGCATTATTCTAAATATTTAATTCTTATTGTTATATAATTATTGTTTTCTAAACTTGCAATAACCAATGGTGGAAAGTAGTTATTATTCATACTTATAATCAGAAAATTATCGTACCTATAATATTGTAAAACTTTATTTTCCAGCAATATTTACTTCTGAATTATTGCTTAATAGACAATTTATCCGTCTGTACATAATAAACTGTTAATAGAAGCAGTTTTCATGAATGATTCCTTGTGTAAACTCGTTCTTGTATAAACTAATCACTGTGCTTAGTAGTATGTAAATTTTCATTTTTTAAGAGAATCGTGAAAAAACTCCAAACAAACAAAAATTCACTTCCTCTATTAACGATTTTATTTAATAAAAAATGAAGGAGTTGATTAAACTTACTCAAAAGTGATATTCTATTTTATAATTTAAATTCACACATAATACATAAAATCTGTGGTGTAGTTATTAGAAAAAGTATTATACCTTCGTGTATTGTAAAACTATACTTTATTCTACTTACAACATTGTGCCCATGAATTGCAAAGAAGATTAATATCACCGTAAGCGTAAATGTGGCCGCGATGTGTATTTTCGAAGCAATTGCGAGCCAAAGAAGGGACAAAAGTCTCAAGTGGTATGCTCGCGATTCGGTCGACAACCCACAAGCGAATTCCAGAGAGGATCCCAGGTGTCTAATGAAACTCAGGAAATACTGCAACCTCGAGGCACGCTCAAATTTCGTTGAAGAACGCGACAGGTACACATATACATATGTATACGTTACTCGTTAAATTTTATACCGAGAGCAGCGTTATTGAGCTTCGAAATGGATCCTCTTCGACCTTCTGTGCAGTGAATTACTCCCAACGTTGCTCGTTCGGATCACCTGCCAATTTAATTCGTCCAAATAAACGATCTCATTGTTTTGTTAATGTATTTATCGTTTTCGTGACCTGACCTAAGAGTTTTTACTAGATATTTTTATGGGTTAATTTTATGAGGAACAACACAGTGTTATTTCATTGTTCTTCGAGCATATTGACGAGGTTGCATTATATATAAATAATTACCTGGAAATTATTTGGTGTATCAATAAGTTAACCAATATTTTTTTTAATAAACTGGTAATATAGTGTAATTTTGAAATATCATTCCATCCTTTGTTTTTCAAAAATGGCGAAGATAATTACAGAACATGCATGGCTATGGCTATGATGAATACAATTTTGGTGTCGGATTTCGCAAAAAAATACAAAATTTAGTCAAATATCGTGGATTAATTATTCGTAGATTTAGTATCCTCAGCGGATAGATTTCATCCAAGAATTTTAAAAATTATCGAATCATATGTAATGTAATACCATTCTTGTATAATTTAATCTCCAAAATGTATTTTGTGTCATTTAAAAGAATTTAAACCATAAAATATGGCAAAAGGAATAGTATATACATTAGCAAAAAATTGTGATCGACGTGTTAAATTCGAAACGTACTTTTTCTATTTCTGCATATACTTCTTTTATACTTTGTCTTGAATAAGAAAATTCTAGTATTGATTAAATTTTATTCATACACCATACAATTCTTTGAAACACTTAGTTATCTGTTTAATATACATATACAATTTATACATGTATATAATTATTATAACAAGTAATTATTATAAATATTATTTCCAGTGTTATACTCCTTCAAATATTTTTAAAGGTTTTTATGAAAGAGTGGTATAGCCAACTGTCTCCCTATAGTTGGTTTATTGTAGATACTCAACAATTGGCCCTACAGAAAGAAACCTACAGTTGGCCCCTTGTATTATAGTGATATAGGCCCAGCGTTGGGTATGATCGTTGGCCCACTTGCAAAAAAGCGTGACAATTTTAACCGTTGGCCAACCAATATTCCAACGAAGGGCCAACGAAAGGCCAACAATAATTACTACTAGGGAAACCTAATAGTTAACGAGATATTTACAAAATAATTTTTAATACGTACTTACTATCAGAAAGCTATAGGTGCTCGAACTGATGCCCCTCAACACAGCTATTTTAATACAGTAATTATTTTATATATGTCTTGTTTTCCGGTCAAAAAACAACCTTTTCTAAAAAAATGTTGCCAGTCTAAAGGTTAAGAAGAGACACCAAGACCCCAATAAAAAATCAAACTATACCGCCAACAGTACCACCTACCCCTCATGCCGCAAAGGACCACCATCGTCCAAGGCATTCCCATTGCCCGCTTCCGATGCGCGTGCTTCCAGCCGACATACCGTCAGCAATTAAAACATTCCAGCTTAACCATCCCAGACTAAATGGTGGGGGTCGCTGAGGCGATCAAAAGGAGCGTCCACCGCGGAAGGAAGAAAAGAGGAGCAGAACGAACAATAAAAATCAGAAACGGCTGACGGGGCTAACCGTGCCATTATAATGGGGCGAACATTTCGTGGCCAGGCGTGATGTATGGCGCAATTGCTCGTTATGCATAGAACCACGGGGCCGAATGTAGGCAGTCATCGGAAGAAAAAGGACTAAGATGGCGGATGACGATGAACTGGGGCCGGTCCCTCCTCGATTCACCAAATAATTGATGCATGCTTGTGTGCCTCCGCGGGGTTCGACGGGTAATGATGGGGGTTTCGAGCCTCTCTCATGGTCGCATCCTCGTTCCACATCCTCTCACTCGTGCGTTTCTTTTTTCCACTGGCCTCCAGCACCATATTAAATTTGTTGGACATATTCAACGATCTTAGACCTTTTTGCCTCACGCATGCCGTATCACCGTCGGTGATACGACTTGTTTCTATTTTCCTTCTTTGTCCCCACTAATCCTCATTATCCCCAGCGGAGACGATGCACCTTTTCAACGTTTTCCCCCCGTTAAAAAAAAAATGGGCAGCGTAGGGGCACCTCACGCGCCTGTTTCCCCTTCCAACCTTTTTTTCGCACCGTGTGCCTTTGTAGAAACAGAGAAGCCCGGACTCTTATCTCTGTCATTTTATGGTAACGGTAGACGGTGGTGGGGACAAGTTTTAGCTCCCGGGAGTCAACTTTGCCCACCGCTGTATTAGGTCATCTCGTGATTTATACGGCTTTTCTGAAGGTTCAATTTAGAACAGATGTTATTCGTCGCTTATCTCTTTAATCTATACGGGGGTGTCTCAGCTAACACGAACACCTAAGTATCTCCTTCATTTTTAATGATATCAGAAATGTTTCGAACACCGTTTTGAATGGTTTGAAAAAAGGAGTCTCGCAAATAGAACAACTTTCTTACGATTTTTTCGAACATTTTCAGAGTCACCAGTATTTTTCTGGCCGGCAAGCATATACGTATACTTCTTTCTATGGCGTTGAACATTAACATTTAATTATCTCCCAAACTATTCGTTATTCCGAAAAATGTTTCACGTAAAATTTACTTCGTTTCGAGGGGGACATCTCATAGTAGTCACAAATCTTATGTAAAGTGGAAGTGCTTCCGAGATTTCAAGGTGACCTAACTTTTTTTTTAAATGGACCAACATTTTCATTTAGGTAAACGTGTAGTAGCCCATTTCGTTATTCTTTGATGTATTCTAAGAGCGGTGCAATCAGGGTTGCGTCTAGTGTATTTTGTCGTCTGTTTCTCGATACGACGTGAAAAACTGGCCCGCTAACGAACGACCGGGCTCGAATCGCCGCGACGCGGCACAGCGTGGCGTCGGCTGGGCCGGGCGGCACCCGTGATCGAGATTATTCATCGAGGCAACACGTAACGAAGACGTATGGTGTGGAAATGATCCGGTCGTGAAGGTGGCGCGCGGAAGAATCTCCGCACGGGGCTATTAAACGCTCGCCGGCAGTTTATTAATCGTAATAAAACGCGAGAAGGACGATTTCGCTCAGATTACGAAGCACGATAGGGGAAGATTGCGGGGACGAAACTCGAGGGATCGACTGAAATCTTACGTTTAATTATACGGTACTGCTTCTCAGCACGGCGCCGGGGACAGAACGATTTTAATATCGACTAACTTGTCGCTCGGGCCGCGTGACAGAAAACTTGCCAGGATTTTCTTGGTGTATGATACTGAGATATTATGGGCGATAATTTTGCGGCAATGAAAAAGTAGTGTTGATTTAACCCATTAAGCCCTATGCAGTGACACGAGCCGAATTTTACACATATAATTATGTATTACGTATAGAATACGTGTAGAAGTGCATAAGAAAGAATACAAATGCCATCAAAAAAATGTTTGGCTCGGTAGTTTTTGTGTACCAAAATGTTTATGCAATTTTGGGCAATTTTTTATCGAAGGACGTAAGTGAACTAATGTATATATTATTTTGCCGAAATGTAAAAAATGCGTTATAATACTAGACACCATATTATAGAAGTCCGCTATATACACCAACCAATTTCTATGATTTAAGAAACAATTGATTTATCATAGTGCTAGAAAGTAGTTATTATTATATAACCCTTTAGTATACAATCCAGTTATAATCAGTCAATTGTAGGTAACAATGTGTTGTATAATCTATGCCTAAAAGAGACTTGGGAACTAAAGAAGTCCAGCGATACACAGAATTTATTAACATTCATAATTATGCGGTTTATGCGATATAGAAATACCTCAATTTGTTCCAATTTCAAAACGTTATAGGATATATCCCAAATAGCACAAAAATATCATATGTACATCCGGAGAATGTACGTTCCCGACGTTCGGTACATTCGAAGAATGTCTCAAGAAGGTCCACATGTACCCCCTACGTCCTTCTTAAGATCTTTAAATCTGAAATATGCTTGTTTTATTATTCGAGAATACCTTTATCCGAACATTTATGTCTCCCATTAGTTTGGATATGGGAGGCTCTACTGTCCTATGAAATATATAATAAAGTAAAGGTTAACGTCATTTGTGATTCCAGTAATTATATAAGTTATCCGGTTATAAACAAATTATAAAAACTACTGAAGAACTATCCACTGTATGAAAAAAATGGTTCAGACAAGAAGTGAATAGTTTCAAGGGGGACACAATCTGATGTAATTAGTTTTTTTTATGGGTTGTCAGGTAAAGGTCATATGAAGGTGACAAAGATTTTGAAAATCGAAACATATCCCTACAAAAAAATATTACCCAATTTATATCGAAAAATCATTAGTTTAGGAGATATTTTAATCTGAATATGTATTGTAAAGTAATTGTCATTTCAGGAAAGGTGCTGACATGTGTACTTATTAGTATCACTTTGCAATATTTGAATTAAAACACCTAAATTCTAGAGGAATAATTTTTTATTCGGATCGATTACTGTATTTTAACTGTATGATTACGTTTAAAAAAACGTATGTCACCTTTATATGACTTCTACTTGGCTCCTTTAAAACCATTTCCTTCTTGTCTGAATAATTTCTTCATACAGTTGATAATTTTCAAACATTCCTACATCTGTCGTGTCGACAGGTTTAGTATTTCTATCGTTAATGAAATAAAAACAAAGAAAAGTAACGATTAATCGCGTTACCCGCCAAAATACTAGACACCGAACAAATTTCCACACGACTTTCGTTCCAAGGTCCCCACTTCCACCTTCTCCCCCGCTCCGTTTGAAGAATCGCGGCACGTCGGTGCACGATACTTTTTTGGTTGGAACATTCAAATTTCACGGAGTGACCAGAAATAGCGGGATTGCGCCGGCCGAACGATAGCCCCGATTAACATTCATCCTGGCAATCGCGCGAGGTATTTCGATAATTCGACAGAGACGTGTCGTCGATCGTGATCGGCGAGCGAATTCGCGAAACGAGGTGAGCAGTGTGTCGAACCGATGTCCCACGGAGACATCGATGTCACGGGAGGACTCCGATTCCTCTTCCTCTCTCTCTTTCTCTCTCTCCCGTGATCATATAACGCATCCCCTCGCACATACTTAATGAAAGGAATCGCTGAGAATGAACGACCGCCCTCGGTCGAATATTCTCAGTGGACGGTTAGGATCGAAGTTCTGTCACGATCCGCCGATTCCTCCTCATTTCGTCTGCTTTGCGCTCCGATCGTTTCGCTTATTGTCCTGATCGGTGACATTCTTTTTTTGCGAACGGAAAAAAGTCTCTTCCTTCGCTCTTTTGCTCCGCTTCGTTCGAATGTTACAGAACAGCATTGGAAATTTCAAGTATAAACTGATTGTGCATGCTTATGCAAAATCGTGTTTTTATAGACCGGTACAGTGAAATTGAAATTTAATTCCACTAGAGTAATAATATAGAAACAGTGTTATTAAATTTCGTCAATTTTTTTAGTTTATTATATGTTGAACATCTTAGTTATGAGGGTTAAGTTGTGCCAAATACGTGGAATTTCTTCACTTATTTTTGTAACAATATAAAGAGTAGACTTTGTAAACCTGAAAGAAATTAGAACGAATAATAACTTCCGTGGTACTTCTGAAGAATTTACTAAATAGTAATTTCAGTTATTTCATAATAGTGAAGATTACAGAATGAATGATAATTGATAAATTCAAATTTTTATAAGCTAACTTGTAAAGACACAAATCAAACGTTTATGGACTATATTAAGAAATTTATTGATTAGTCTTTATCAGCTCTCACACGAGTGGGTTGTGTTTGTTGACGTTCTGTTTATTTCGTTCCAAGAGCTCGCGACACTATCTTCTAAAATTTAAATTATTACACTCATCCGATTAAAATAGCCAACAATTGACAATCTAAAATCTGCAAAGGCTGTAGTAAGCCAATGGCTGAACCTGTAATTCGACTTACCATTTCACTTTGCCCTAATTTCCTCTAGATGCACGCCAATTGGTATAGTCTCCACAAACACATAATACATACATCCTACGTGAATGACTACGAATGTGTTAATATATTAAGCGCCACCACGCAAAAAAAAAATTCTGTTGCATTTGACCATTGTGTAGTCTTTTATTAACGTTTCTTAAATTGCCGTTTTACATTTATATCGTTCATGTACTTGTATTTTCGACAGATATATGTTCCAAATCTGAATTTTGTATGAATAAATTTGTACCATAAAAGTTAAATCTGTTACTTCATTTATATCGATGTGGGTAAAAAATATTGCTGGCCACTAGGGTTTCTGGACCAATGGGCCACCGTAAAACCTTTCCTCGTATGATTATATGTAAAAACTGTGTATTTAATAATACAGGCAGCCGAATCTAAATGAAGGACACAGCATCCAGATTAATAAAGGTGGCCCATCAGGCCAGAATGTGTCGTATTCGTGTGGATACAAGTGACATCTAACGTGTTAATCCATAAACAAAAGGAATTACTTTACTTTTCTTGCAGTGTTTATCCTTCCCCTCCACGATCTTTCACTCGATTGCGCCGCGTGCGTGCGAAAGACGGCGGCAACCGTCCGTGCACAGCCTAACGTCCCCTTGCGCTCGGTGCCGGCAATTAATCGAATAATGGCACGAAAATGGCCGAACGACTGGATTTTTCTCCCGCTGTTGGAGGTCGTCGACCCTTAGGCAAAGGTGCGCGGTTGGTACCACCGCGCGAGAATGTCGAATGGAATTACGTCAAGGGAAATATCCTACTCTTGGCGCGTTTACCGTTTCGCGTTCGACCGGCCGCCTCTCTTCTCTCCATCTCCCTAAGAGAGGGACTTAAAGGTTACAAACGCACTGACCCATGCGTGTCACCGTTATTCCCATTGATTTTTTCCTCGTTGCTCCCGGTACCGGCCGGGCCCGCTCTCTGTCTCTGTCGTGTCTTCGCCGCCTCGAAAATCCTCGTTCGAGGAGGAATCGACGAGGCACGTATAGGTACCGTCGACCGTGGCCTCGGAAACGGCCCCGATGAACAAGGTGCGCGGGACCAGGCGTACCTACCACGGTTATTGGTTTACAATGCCACGAACCACGCGTCATTATCTTATGTGGTACATGGGAAGCTGCGGTCAGAGGTTTTCCAGAGAAGCCAGACCCGCCATTCTCTTGCTACCTCCCTCACTCCCATCCCATTTCTGCTCGTGCACACTCCCATTTGCATGATTGACGGGTCCCGTCCACGTGATGATCGTCTATCGAACGCATCGATGACCGAGTCCAACCGGCGTGGCGGCGAGACGATGGCTATACATAGGTATACTTGACGCATTCACTGCTGGGAAGACTTGGTATATTTTTCGGATTAGCATAAAAATGAATGCTCGCCATTAGGATATCCTAGGAGATGTTGCACACTGGTCCCAATCCGTAAGTAAGTAGTAAAAAATCATAATGCAGTTATTTATACGTTTTTGATTATAACAAGAATGCTTTTAGGGGTATTTTGAGTCGTAGAATTCAATTCTGGTATTCTTTCTTTAAAGAAGTAGAAAATTACCCTTGAAAACTAATTTTATACACGGTGGGTAGGAAATTGTAGTTCAATCGGAAATAGCGTGATTCTGCGTGAAGAAAATAAGAAATTTTGATATAAAGTTTGTTCGTCCAAGTCTGCGTTTTTGAGAAAATTGAATTTGAAGATTGATTAGATACGCGTACGATTAACACTAGAAAGACTGAAACTTAGTATATACCTATATTGCCCAAAAGCAGTCAAAATGACTGCATTGTGAAAGAATAACTAATGTGTAAAGAAATTTGTTTAAAATTAATTTTTAATATTTTTTATATTATTTACAGTTATATAACAAGTTATTAGTAAATATTAACGATAAAAAAAATTTACTTCACTTGGAAAACCACCTTCGTCAAATTTTGACCACACAGTACCATCGGCAGCTGTTTCGGTCTCCTGAAAGGTGTTTTCAGTTTCTTCATCAGAGTCTGAACTACTTAGCACCCTACACCTTTTCCTGGGCATATTGATGACACTTTCATTTTCATCATTGGTGATCGACTCTTCATCGCTATCTTCAGTGTCAGATGTTTCACTTTGAATATAATCCGCTTCATCTTCAGATGATAGTTCAAAATTTGTTGCATCTGATTCTACATCGGAGCACTCTTTACTTATGTTCGTTAGCTTTTCCAATAACTCACTTCTATTCGACATTTCTTTCATGAATTTAGGGCGCAAAAGAAATAAAATAAACAACTTGTTAGAACAAGTATCACTGCATAAAGATTCGAATAACAAGTACTACTTTAGCTTATTGAGCAACTGCAACTTATCAAGTATACGCCCAAATCGACAATTTATCATGTACTTGTATGTTATCATGTGACGGTAATCGAAAAAAAATGAAAACTGTTATTTCAATACAGAGCCGAACTGGTCATATAAGAAATTTACTCAATTCAATAATAAGAGTCATTTGATTATTTAAAATTTCCCAAGCAGTCAAAATGACTGCTTTTGGGCAATATAGGTATAACACATATATATGTACCGGAAATGAAGGAGGGGGAGGTAACTACAATTATTAATAAACGCATTTATATGTTGTACAAAAAGTCACAAAATTCTAAGAAATTGCGTCATTATATACATAATTGTTTTTCTAATTGAAATTAAAAAGCAGTCAAAATGACTTTCTTGTCATAGGAGTCGGCCGATAAAAAAACTGTTCCTTGTATAAATCGATGCCCTCTACAATCCTAAGAAGATTTATTAAAATCGAGACCTGCGAATTGGGAAACCTTTTTTGTTAGTAAGAGAGTAATAGGGTCTTAGAATTATTTAAATTGAAATATCTCCAGACTATTAAGTTTTCGACATAAATAGGTTAATACTTTTCATTACGAATGTCTAAACTGGAAACATATAAATCCATTAACAAAAACAAAGCTGACCTTCACATGACCTGTACGCATTCACTCACGAAAGAACTAATAACACCAAAATATGCCCCTCTCGACACCATTCACCTTCGAATTGAAACATTTTTCGCTACGAGTAATAATAGCGAAAATTTTAACATGTCAAAATCAAGTGAGACACCCTATATACTTATAACATAGATGAAGGTACACAACAAATCGAAATAAAAACTGTAATGCAATCTAACGAATAATTTGTATTATTTTCATCCCAATAAAATCAATAATAGACGAAACGAGTCTTTTTTTCAAATTCCCATTTTTGGAAGTAACACAATAAGAATATGAATTTGTACGAACCCCGAGTAGTTTATTTATATGAACTGTTACTTCGACAATGAAAAGACGATGTAATTCTCGGAGGTAAAAATTCTCCGAAAATAAAATGAATTCCAAATAAATCCTCTCCTTGATAATTGTCTTCACGGTCCCTTCATCCAGTCCCGTAACCTGCTAAAACCTGCGGAAATAACTCCATTCCTCCGCCATAAATCAAGGACTGTTTGCGCCCCGTAACCGGCCTGTTTACGCGCCGTTAAATCGCCGGCTCAATATTTTCGTCGGGGAGATTTGAGACGACGAAGATTTCCTACGGGGAGCGGAGCAAATCGGTAAAAAGGAACGGGCAGACTCGTCGAGGGGGACGGCCGAAGGCGAACCTCGCCTTCTTCGAGACGGCTCACCACCGAAGTTATCGGGAAACCCTGGCCAAGACGGCGTTTCCAAATCTCTCTCCGTCGAGGGATCGCTACCCTCTGATCGATCCAGCAACGTTCACCGTTGGTGTGGAGGGGGGAATAAATATCCATTTCGCCTGGTAGCCATTTATGAATGACACAAATCGCGTCTATCCCTCGTCGGAGATACGCGGTCTGAGAAGGGTCTCGCAGCAGTCAAATTGAAACTTAATACTCTTGCCCTCGTCTGCGAACCATCGAGGAGGATCGTGCGCTAATTGTAAATAGTTCGAAGGGGAATATCGCTTCTTGTCCTTCCTGTACCCTAGCACTATTAAAGATATAATTTACCATACACCGTCCAGACATTTAAATGATTTACAAAGAATAATAATGGAAGTGTTGTGCATCCATAACTCGGGCAATATTACTTAGCCCAGACCTTAAAGGCTACTGCACCTATTGCACGTGGTTCTATCTGTCTTGACACACGCTTTCATATGATATACAATACTATGTAGGATTTCGTTTAATAAATTACAGATCCACTTAGTTTCTCGACAAATATTGAAAACATAAAAACTTTACATAAGCCAGTATGTTTATTATAAAAAACCAGCAAGCTCTTTTCTTCCACCATTTTGTAAGTATAACTTATCATTCGTGAGAAACAAGCTAGCTACTAATTACGTGAACACGCTGTACAATATATATTCATTAACAAAAACCAAAGAAAACGTTATTTTTCAATTGAGAAACACCTTAATTGGCAACATAAAGTACAATTTTTTCTAATCATTATTAACAACCAATCTTTTCGGAGGGGGATCCTTATCTAGCCGATTAATCAATCGCCAAGGAAAATCGAAGCCCGTAACGCGGCACTGTTGCGAAGTCACGACGAAACACAGCTGGTTAACTTCAGCGTCGCTTCTTCGGCTATTGATATGCATCGGAGGTACTCCACCCAGTGGTGTCCAACACCGTAGAAACACTTGGCCATGGACGGTGTGTTTCGTCGTGAGTGTTCCGAAGTGTTCTTGTTCCGAGGTGTCCCGTAACACGACGGTGCGTTGCGTTTAAACGCAATGACACTTGAAGACGCCGGAAAGCTTGGTCGATCAGGCGAAACTCGTGAAGCCCTCTCCTGGATGGAGGACCACCTACGGTTGCTTCTTCTTATTAATGTTAATAGATGTTTCGTCCTCGACCAGCAAAACTTGCCGGGGTTAACGGTACTGGAATCGCTGTGGGAGAATGCCGGCCTTGTAGATGGCCCGGAAGATCTTCCTCCGCGAACAGAGACTACATGTCCAACGATACTTGCGCCGTTGTAATTTATACGAATCTTGTGTTGTCGCGTGACTCTGCCCTCTTCACCGCATCATCGACGAAGATTGGGGACCGATATTTTGTTAGTCGCGACGTAGGATGACATGCTCTTAGAAATGAGGATCGGTAGAGGAAATCGGTATAAAAATACAGATTTGCTTTACGAGTATATGAAAAGTGCATCACGGCTTTGTTAGATGGTTACGTTATTATTACTTCGTGTTATTTTTCATACTGACACGATGATGGCCAACTATTGCTGGTCAATGACGCGAAATTGGCTTCATATGTATGCGTGTTAATTGGCACTCTTCCAAGTTATTGAAATGTTTACATACCCTCGCGAGCAAACTCGGCTTTCGCTAGGGGAAAAAGTGGCGTAAGAGAACCACCTACCACTTGGTAAATTTATTTCAAGTATTGAAGTAAATGTTAAATCGAACGTTAATTTGGTATAAAGTTCAGTAATTCCGGATACCAAATGGTAGACTGTCTTTTCCCTACGCCACTTTTTCCCCTAGGGGAAGCCGAGTTTGCTCGTGAGGGTACATAGCAAAAACCATAATTTGTTAATTCTTGACGGAAACAGCTGGCTCCTGGTAAAAGTTAATCGCGAATCTAACCGATCGTTATAGTGTTAAGATGGCGATTATACCGAAGATCTTATGCAGATGTGTAACATTCAGTCCTGCAACACGTCACAGGGCAACTCGAACAGAAATACTTCGGAACGTTCAGGACGAAACACTGTGGAAGAGCAAGTTTTTCCACGGTGTTGAACACCACTGGATGGAGTATCTTTGATGCATATGAATAAGCGAAGAAGCGATGCTGAAGTAAACCAGCTGTGCTTCGTCGTGACTTCGCAATCGTGTCGCGTTACGAACTTCGATTTTCCTTAGCGAATGAATAATCGGCTGGATAAGGATCGTCTCCAAGGCGTAAATTATGTATCCGAGCATTGAGTCACGTCAGTGCTCGATGATACTGCGTTATATGGGTTGGGCGACTGCAGTAGCACCTTTGTTAACACTTCGACTGCGAAGCTGACTCCGTCACGATCTCTACGTGACTGAACGTCAAGAAACACGCGATCGTGTACCACGTATACAGAGTCTGCTGATAAAATAAATTATGGTATTGACAGATGTTACTGTTGAATAAATAAGGTACGTTAAATAACTCTTTTACAAACCATACACTCAACCGTGTTTAACATTGGAACTATTAAAGCAGACAAAATGACATCCTTAAATTCTTGTAAAGATTACTAAAATGTTAAAATACCGTCTCTTATAAGATTCTTTGCAAATATTATTGCAATATGAAATTTTATATTAGTTCATTCAAAAATTTGTATTTTCTTAAAAATACTGTCATTTTTAAAGATCTGATAGAAATAGATGTGCATTATTATTAGTTCGAGTGTTAGAAGTTTCAATGTACCTATTGCTCTTTGTTAATAATACTATGATATTTACTATAGATCATGAACATGTGTGTGGTGACATTCCATTACAATTGTGTATTCATTTTCAATGTTAGTTGGTAGCATAAGAATGATTGATTGAATAATTTAATTAAAATGACATCGAACAAACTTTGAAGACTTCTTTTGCTGACTTTCAACACACGTTACAGCCTGGATTATCTAAACAATGTTTACATCTGTACACAATACCATTTACGTACATATATTTGAAACATGTTTCAAGAACGGATAAATAAAAGTTGATCTGAAATTAATATATATATACAGTGGAAAATATTGGGGCTGCAGAGTGACATCCATATAAAATAACTCAATTTTTAATAAGATCGTATACATACATATATTAATAATGAATAATTGAGCTTATATCGAAACATTATTGCTTGACTGCCCGAATCATGTGACTTGTATTTAAAAAATAAGATGCTTTTCACTTTACAAGATTTATCAAAACTACGCACATGTTAATACGCAGATGTTATTACACTGAACATTTTTACTGTTTAAGAAATAGTACTTTGAATGCATTTCTATGAAGTGCTGGGACCTGATTGGTAAAAGAAGCCGATTTCGATGGACGCCGATAAGCAAAGAAATCTTACTCATAACTAAAACATAGAGCGTTCGCGCACGGGCAAAATAATAAATTTTTGACTCGGGATTTTATGGTTACGAGGTCTCGTATTTTCTGCAAAGGAACCGAGACACATACGTTACCGATCGTATGTATGGGAACGAGAGCAATTTTTAAAATTCTGAAGTTAACGAGTTTTCATATTTATGGATTTATGGTAACGAGTTCGCATATATCCTACCGAGGAACCAAGCAGGGTGTACCGTGCAATCTGAATGAAGTTACCGTTCTGAAAAGAAGTCGGAGGACTCTGAGAATAGAGCCATTAATACCTTTTTCTGTCCGTGATCGCCACGACTGCCTTCGGTTTAATTGAACTCTCACTGATTGAAACAAAACGATTCACAGACTCATACACTTACCACTATAATAGCAAGAAAGAAATAAAAATGTATCAAATGTTGTATATTAATAGAGATCTTCGGTATAAACATATCTATGTATAATACATACATCTACATACATTTACATAGATGTATTGTTTACTACTGAAACGTAATAATCCAAGCATCTATCCCTTCAGCACCGTAACACAAAAAAGTGTGTCAAATATTGTTTACTCGTAGAGATTTTCACTATAAGCATGTTTACAAATATTTCGTAGACCGTATGTATACTAAAACAAATCGATCTATAGATATAACTTTACGCTACCACACAAAGAGGACGAAAATATGTATATCTATTGTCTAATGTAGAGGTATTTGTTATAAGATTATATTTAGACAAATAAAATGAGTCACAGAGCTGCTCTCTCAACATCATAACAACTTGCTGCAAATTGTTCATGAATTTTAAAATACTTTAAATAAGTACTATAATAAATTCACCTAAAATTCTTCCATTATTCCGAATTAAAGAAAATACTTCTATAAAAGTAATATGTCTCTATTTTATGTCCAGTTTAGGAAATTTGTCTATGAAAATTGCAAATAACATACAAAAATAAAAAAATCTACATATTTGTATTATTTTTAGATATATTTTCTATAAACTTTTGTTTTCAAGCAGTCCATTACATAATCCTAGTAGGAATTCAGTTCTCGGAAACCTGGTGAAATATGTGTTCCTGTTATTTCCATTCGACATACAATGAAATTAAAGATATGCTTTTTCGAAAAAATGAAAATAATAAAGACAGATATAGAGAAATTCATTATGTACATACTGAATGTACCTACAAATGTAAATTCGTAGACTGTAAATATTTAGGCAAATGTGAATTTTGATGGGCTAATTTACAGAAGATTTTAAGAAAAAAAATAATAATAAAAAGGTCGTTAGACTCTATTAACTTGAAACAATCGTTTATGCTACAAATGTGTAAAATCCGCATTTGTTAGGATGTTTTGGACATTAAAAAAGTAAACTAAGCATAGTCATAAAGAAGTGAAATGAACATTTAAGTAAATTTAAATAAAAACATTGTATAATTCATGATTCACATTTACAATAGATGTGTTTTCTAGAATGCTCTTCTTGACAAAAACTATGAAAATAAGTATTTAAACAGCAAATTCGAACTGTATGGACAAGAATTTTAAGATTAAAGTAAATATAAAGTAAAATGTGCACTTTGGCACTGAATTCGATTAAACGAAACAGTTAAATTAACGCAGAATGGTTTACTGAGACACAATCATCAACGTTATTTTTTAAATACTAAAATAATAACACTAACGCTTTATACTAAATAATTTGGAAGATACTTCATTATATGAAACAGAAAACATAATGAATATGTACTATATCAAGTCAAGCTTCGGCCAAAAGTGACAAACCATTTGCAACAACCTGAAATCATTTCATATTCAATGAGTATGTATATACCACGGAAACAACTATTTCATGGAATTAATTGTTTAAATGTTATGTATTAATTGTTAAATGTTGTTTACAGATGATTCGTTTAAAACTGTGTCCATCTTTGGTCCAAGGTTTGTAGGATCGATCCAATGAAGTCCGTTTACTATTCCTAGCGAGACAGTAGCGAACACGCGATACCGTACACTGAGGCAGACAGGGTTTAACCCCGAAGACCAATCCTGTCGCACCTTCTAATCCACTGCGCGAGTCTTCCTCGTGGTCATCTCCTTCCTAATTCCAGCCAGGTAAATTCCGACCGTGGAACGTTCACGGAATCGGCGTCACCGGTCGATTTAAACGAGTGCAGTCTCCGTGCGCGTTGTTATGCGGACCCCATGGGTCTCTGATGCCACACGTGACCGCCCCGTGGCAAGTGATGGCCACAAGATGCCACGAATCCTCTTACATAAGTTCCGCTCATGGGAAAACGTAAATGTTTGGTCAAATTTGCATTTGTCGGGACTAGTTCGTAAGACCACAAATTTAATAACTTCATCCGCCCATATATTGTTCAAATTTATGAAGTACTTTATTTTTATGTGTTTTTCATAGTTGAGCTCGCCATAAATGCATAAAGATCTGTCATTCACTCCTGATTGTTCAAAACATTACAATATCGATAAAAAATGTAAATTGTTAATGTATATAACATGTATTGGAAAATAAACCTTCATCAGAAAATAATGATTTACCTTTTCTTGTTTTCACACGTAAAAATAATTTCTATACTCGTAGCTCGTACATCTTACAATTATTAAGTAATCTGCAGATATTTGAACAAAATTTAGTTCTTTCGAGTTTCTTTTATAAAAACAAAAATGTCTATAGAACATTCGGAAATTAATAAAATCTATAGTCTGCTTGCAACTTCAATATTGCTCATAAATTTCAATACCCTAATACTGCAAGCTAATGTTGAAACGCAATATCAGTATTTTCCATGGACTACTCTCTGTGAAATAGCAGTAATAAGTGATTTACAATTATTTCTAGAAGAACATAGAATCTCTTTTGAAATTTCTTGACAATTTAACGTAACCTTGAACCTCTGTAAAATAATCAGTACTCATACAGGTCTATCATCCTTTCCTCGAGACATCAAAGTACTTTCATAAACTTCTTTAATCTCTCGCTCAATTTTCTCCCATGACTCAACTTTTTCGCACTGTGCGGCCAGAGATCCTCTGAGGTTCAATTGCTCGACGACTCGATCACGCAATGTCCACCCGCAAGCGAGGACCGCGAGAGCCACGCTTACGCACGCACGCACGCCTCGTGAGAACGGCGCTCGTCCGTTCTCTTGATTCTATTGGCGCCACGCCGCAAATTTGCCGAGTGTGCGAGAAGAAGCTGGGCCCGAAGGGGTCAGGGGGGGGGGGTGGTAGAAGGCAAGGAACGCGACAAATTTCCGTACCTCTTGCCGCGTATGCCATTATCCAAGGATACCAACCGAGTTCGGAGAATCGACTGTATGAGAATAAGGGGAAAATGGATTCTCTGATCGGTCGGTCAGCTGAAATTATAAATACTATCGAACTATCTCAATGCATCGTACAGGGCCATTATAAACAAGCAATTCACTCTACAAGTTTTGACATATTAAGTCGTTGCATATGAAATGCCGATTTTATTGGTTGGATTTTTCGAGGCTAAGTCGCTTCCTATTGGTGTGCTATGGTGTTTTCAATAATGTTGGTTTTATTTAATTACATTTTTCTAAATATTTGACGGTAGATCACCGTTGTCATGTTAAGTTAGAGCTTGGTCTATAGTTTCTACGAGGCACTAAAATCTCTCTATGTGTTTACACTTGACAATTTTAAGGCAGACTTAAAGATAAACTTTATGAAACTTTATTTATGGTTTCGATAGAGATTAGTGTATATAACAAAAAGGGCATTGAGCAAAAAGACTGCAATTAATGCTTTCTAAAAATTAGTTTCAAAGGTTTAAATTTACTTCCAAAAAGTTAAATATTTCATAATAATTGTGTGTACATATATACGTGCATTGCATTGCGCAATGTAGTTATTCATACTTTAACTATGTAATAAGATTCCTTAAGATGAATGAAATATTAAAGTGCCAGTAAAAAAAGTGAACATATTATAGTAACAACCGAATAGATTTATTTTAAGAAAGGGGTCCAAATTGGTATATTAAATGTACCCTATTGGTACCCTATTGGTACCCCAAAAGTAAATGGTACTTTGCAGTGAAGGTATCACTTTTTCTAAAACAGGATACTTTTGAATCAACCTATTGTAAATATATTTCTCCTCATTTCTTCAACTCTTTAAGTTTATTTTAAAATTCCTTGGAAAGTAATTGCAAGTAATGTTGTTTTGGATTATGTGTCTGAAAATGAGTATTTATCTAAAATAAACAATATTCGTGAATGGGAACTATAAGGAAAGGTTACTACGGTTATATTAAATTAAAAAATACATATTACTAAATTCATTAATTAATGTTTAACTGTTGGACTGCAGACATCGTTTGTTTGAATGGCATCAAAATTGCAGCTGACGGAAATGAGCGGTACTGTTTGCAGACTTTTTCAGTTAATTCTACGTGGAAACAATTTAAGATAAGTTACAGAAATAGTAGAGACCAAAATTATAGCATTCAAATCTGTGAATTCTGAGACCTTCATATTTCAACATTATTATATTAGAATCGGTATAACAGTATAATGAAAATGAAGTTACTGTTACCAGGACCTTATGGAAAGAAATTAAAACGAAATACAGACTCCTCGTGATTATTGACTCTTTGTTGATATGCGATTATTGTCCAGACGTCATCCCCACCACCTGGGGGGGGGGGGAGGCCGAGGAACTCGACAACCGCATACTTTGTTGCCGCAACATGCTGCGACGACTTCCCGTTCACGTGCCGACGACTGAACGTTGGGAGCCCACAAAAAGGTTACATTCCCGGGTGTCGGTGAGACAATACTAATGCAACGATCAAACTTTTTTTATTTTTGATCCTTTATTAATGAAACTTTATAAACAATTTGGTGAGATTTTTCTGATTAAAATGATACCAAACACGACGCAATTTGGGTCACATTTACTAATGCTTTATCAGAATCGATAATAAACTCATATGAACAATTAACAGTTTCTACATCAGTAAATATGATCAAAATTATGTCATATTTGGTATCGTTTTAATCAGAAAAATCTCACCAATATATTAGTAAAAGTGTCATTAACAACGAATCAAAAATAAAAAAGTTTCATCGTTGCATTACCGTTGTCTCGCGCGCCGGGCAACGATGTATGCGCTCGACATCACGAGCCACGAGCCACGACTGAACATTGGGAGCCCACAAAAAGGTTACATTCCCGAGTGTAACCATTGGTCGGCGAGAGCGTCGCAGGCGGGCCACGCAGCCGAATCGAGTGGGAAAAGAAGTTTTCTCTCTGTTTTTCACTGGCTTGTCCTTTTCTACGTTCGGAATACTACAAAGGCGAGTTGCCGAGGCTCGAGCTTCGGGCAAAAAACGTATTCACGGGGGTCAGAAGCGTTTCGCGTAGTCCACGATTATCGTCCCCTCGCGGATCCGAGTTAGGGACAATAATCGAGAGGACTCTGTACGTTGAAATGTTTACTTACCTTTTTATAATATCTCCACCAAACTATACCAAATTACACAAAACAAGAATATATTCAGCGACATGCACAGCTGAACAGGTACTGACGCAGGTAGTGAAATATTGCCATTTTTGTGCCAAGTTCGTGATGCATACAGAAAAACCCTTCCGCCAGGGTATTATTTTATGATAGACAGGTAGTCACAGATTACCCAAGACTGCCTAACCCTAAGATTAGATTTCCATTTCGTCGAAAAAACGTTAATAGACACACGCATATACATATATATCTGTAACGAAACTATCGAAATTCTCGACTTCTGTTTTCCCCACCGTGCCCTCTTCTGATCGAAAACTTTCACCGGGTTCCGTTCGAAGTTCCCTCGCGATCCCATCCATATTCACAGGAGCATCGACAGCACGGCGTCGAAGCGCCACTATAAATCGAGCTCAGTGGTCACCGATCCGAAACGCGCTTTTACGTACAATCTCGATCCCAGCGGCGAACCGTCACCGAGGAATCGGCGACGCAACAAAAAAACTCGTTCGGTGCGTGTTTTACAAACGTTTCTTCCCGATCGGGCCGCGCTGCGCTCCACGGGCTATCCAGTTACCGGGGCATAAATTTGTACCAGGATTACCGTATATCAGCTGCCGTTGAACTTATCAATAATCCCTGGCTAATGCCGCATTCGTTAGACGCGTCAGCCGCGCTCGCGATCCCGGGAAACCGATCGTCCGAGGGAGAAAAGCCCCGCTATCTCCCCCCCCTGTATCCCCTTATCGCGGCATCGAATCGGCTTTATCGGCGCCGATCAACGATCCGCCGACACTCATCCTTTACCGGATGCGTAATCTAACCGTTTCGCCTCGACCCATGCGGATTCGAGACGCCATTTATACCATATTCCGCGTTCCCTTCCCAACTCCTGATCGCGACCGTTCGCGGACGGAACACGCGTGACGCACCGCGGCCCCGGAAATCGATTTGCACTGGGTGGTCCATTTTAATCCTTTCACCTGAATCCTTTTAATATGCGCTGCTTTTCACCTGATTTATACAGGTTGATCCAATTCTGCTGCTTTGAATTCTGAATCCTTTTGATCAATGCTATCTTAGAATTAATTTGTCGAAATGCATCATTTTAATACTTTTAGTACTCGATTTTTGTAATCAGTGCTGCCTTGCACTTGAATTTTAACGAGTCTGTCATTGTTACGATTTTTACTGAATCTTTTGATCGGTAATGATGAACAATAAATCAATAACAATCAACAAATTGTGCTAGTATGTATCGAAGAAACATTAGTTTACCAATATCGAAAGTAACAAAGGTGGCACACAAAAAGTACTAGAATGAAACAATTTTTCGAAACGGCACTATTTGTACAGGATGTGTCATTATAATTGATCCTCGCGAATATCTTCGAAATCGTTCATAATACCGAAAAATGTTTTTACAACTAGGAAACCCAACCAAAAATTCAGAAAAATTCTGGAACACGTGCCCGGTAACTACCATCTGTCACATTTTTTTACAGAATATCTTACATATAAAATAGGGAAAATAGGGGAAAACCGATATGTATTTAGAATTTTCCCTATTGCTACCCTGCTCGTTGAGATAGAGGGTTGAAAATTCGTACAAATTGTTTCGTCTTAGTAAACTATCGAATGGTCCATCATAAGTCCAATTCAGTCTAAGAGCACTTTTAACCCTCTTATCCGGCTATACCCTTTCTAACGGTTTCATCAACGGTTTTGAAAATATTTTCGGGAACCGATTTTAATGACTTACCCTGTATGTGCAATAAAGCCGAATACTCATTAATTTTTGTTAAATATTAGAGCCACAATTTTAAGGAAATATTAAAGGTCAATAGATAATATTTACGTAAATACAAGATAATTACTATAATACAGAATCAGTAGTGAGTATAAAACATATTTTCTGCAATCAGTACAAGTGATTTGATACTTATGGATGGAACTGTATAAATATTAAGTGGATGTAACTTCTATTTGTGTACTTAATAGTATCTGTATACGTATCTCTACTGTGTGCGTTATTATAATTAAAAAAATTATTACCCATTAACCTTCGTTTGGCGAGGACAGTACCCATTCGGACCCATATCTGTAACTATGTAATGTATCATATATGGATAAGGTGTAACACTATGTAGTTCAAACGCTCTATGAAATTTTAACAATTATAGCCGGTATTAAATATACCGTTGATAATAATAATAATAGTAGTAATAATATCGTTTTTATTACATCAGAATATATTATTATAGAACATACAATAAGAATAATGTAGTAAAGAAAAAACGCAAAATAAATCTTCCCTACTTATACTCTATAAATTCACATTTACGATCTGATCTGGCATGAATATGCATTCACATTTACGATCGCGCAAAAGAGAATAAAATAGGAACTCCAGTTAATTTAATATCGCTGTTATTTCATTCTCAACTGAACCCGTTACCCAGAGCAAAAACGAACTATATACCTTGTATCTTTGTAAAAATCTAAATGCCCATAAGTACACAGTCTATTTATATTCATTTTAGAATCTTTTCCTACAATTTAACGTTATTATATAAAACGAGATAAAAATTTAACCGTAAAATATATTTACTTCATATATAATAATTACAAGATCGTTGTCGTGGGTCCTATTAGACCCCTCATTCACCATGCGCTCGACCGTTAGAGGATTCGCTTTTCAGGGGTCAAGATGAAGGAAACAGGCAATCTCACAACACAACACGACTACCTCTTGACGATTGATAACATGACTTTCCTTACAAAACACGATATACGAGAACATTGAAGCAAAGAATGGAAATCTATCCCCTCCCTTCTACACACGTCTAATAATGAAGGATATTTTCCATGACAACAACATACCAAATGACTTCTTCAAATAAACAAGCTCAGACCATATTATCAAGAATAAGGACCGGTCACACAAAATTCACCCACTCGCTTGTGCGTAGCCAGGTTATCAGTCAATAATATTAACACATCGACTGCTACAGTGAAAAAGGCTGTACGTAGCCAGACACACTTTATTTTGTTTTTAAAGCCCTTTAACCGCTGAAAATGTATGCGTTTTGTTAATAGAAGCTGTTGATCGTGGTTCAAATTATACTACAATATTAAATATTACGCAAGCATTTTGTAACTCTGAGAAGGGGGGGGGGTTCAAGATTTAATTTTTTTCTTGTAGGGTGGTGCAAAAGCACACTTGCCCCTACTTGCCCACCCCCCTGGCTACGCCCATTCCCACTCGTACCTCCTAAGTAAAACAGAAGTCCTAATGTGCGACACCTGAAACACCAGAAGCACTATAGACCGTCTTATTTTTTACTGGAACAGATTTTCATCAGACAGACACTTTGATATCCACCCATCAGCTCTAAAGAACAGCTTGATCAATTCGAAAATTATACAACAGTTATTAGCTCCTCCGAAACAAGCAAAAGTCTACCGAAAACTCCAGTATCGCAATTCAAAATTCAATCGTAGTCGCGAATAAATATGAAAAACAAAATAAACCAATAAAATAAATAAAAAGGATGACGACGGACTGACAAAACCATCCAATACGTATCCCGGATACAGGTCACCAGAATTCCCCGACAACGGCCGCGTACGACACCGACAGGTTACGAGGTAGGGACCGGGGAGACAAAAGGTAGAAAAGAAAAAGAGAGGCGAGGAACAATTGAAGCAGGTGCTCGCGATTCCCATGGCCCCGGCAGACGATTACAGCCGATTACCGCCTACACGTACGACGGCGCCCCGCGTCCGTCGATCGATCACGTAAGCGGCTGGCTTCGCGTCCCGCATACCAACCGGCATTATTTATTTATATTGACCAGCTGATCAATTCGTTCACACGTGATGGAATTGCTCGCGCGAGGATTGAATGCATGACGGGGGCCCGCGCGACCGGGCCCTGGCGCGTCAGTTCTTCCGCGCCACCTAGCAAGGCCCTTACCACGGTGTGACTGACTATCGTTATTTAACGTCCCCTGTCCATTCAGCCCACTGATGGATACGGGATGGGGTATACTGGGTTGCTGCATTTTGAAGGTACGCCATCTTTGAGTATAAACCATCTTGGCCGCCTAAATAGATTAACGGTAATTAACGCTTTCCATTCACATGTATACCTATTCACGCGCATGAGTTAAAAATATACATGTTGTTTGTAAACTGTATTAATTAATAAATCATCTATCATATGTGTACCACAAATTTATTTTTTCTTTAACATACTTATCTACACGCATAGTAGGTATACATATATTATAGTATACTATATACTATCAGTAGTTATCTCATCTAAATTTCTGACTGATTTATCGTTCACGCCTGTTCACACCTTATGTCCTTTATATGCAACAAATAAGTACATACTTTGTATTACTCTATCAATTATACGAGGAAGCATACATGTGAATGGAAAGCATTAGTTACCGTTAATCTATGTAGGCGGCGAAGGTGGTTTATTTATTCAAAATGCAGCAACCCATGCTATGCTTAGAAGCCCCCATCCCGTATCCATGTACCTACACGAGCAAACTCGGCTTCTGCTAGGGGAAAAAGTGATCTAAGGGAAAGACCTCCTACCACTTGGTCTCTGAGTTATTGAAACTTATGCGAAATTAACATTCGGTTTAACATTTATTTCAGTATTTGTAGTAAATTTACCAAGTAGTAGGAGGCCCTAACCCCTATGTTGCTGTTTAACGTAGGGGTAAGGGCCTCCTACCGCTTCATAAATTTATTTCAAGTACTGAAATAAATGTTAAATCGATTATTAATTTGGCAGAAATTTCAGTAGCTCCAGTTCCAAATGGTAAGAGGTCTTTCCCTTACATCACTTTTTCCCCTAGTGGTAGTCGAGTTTGCTCGTGAGGGTAGATATAAAGATCAGTGATTCAGTCCCGTGGCCGTGCATAGATGGATGCAGCTACTTTACATCCATCGAAACGCGCGGACCGAATAGATTCCGTTGTACGAGCTTTGTCGAACACCGCTCAGACCCGCCGCGTGTCGAGCCCGCGTGATGCGTTTAATAGGCGGGTGTACACCCATCGAAACGTGTGTTAGCAACTGGTCTCGAGCCGATGACACGGCTTGGAAAAATATCGAAATGGCTGACTCGAGTAGAGATACACCTATTAGCTCTGGGACGCTTAACGAATGTCGAGTGAAACGGATAAAATCTCCTTTACGTTACTACAGGACATATTTTGGATTCGTGATTCGATTAGACGAATCAGAGTTTAGGCGTCGATTCCGAGAACGGTACAGTCCACTGCGACGACCCTGTAACCCTTTTCACTTCGTTCGGTCTGATAACCCCTTGTGCAGGAAC
Organism: Dufourea novaeangliae; assembly: GCF_001272555.1. Classification (NCBI taxonomy): domain Eukaryota; kingdom Metazoa; phylum Arthropoda; class Insecta; order Hymenoptera; family Halictidae; genus Dufourea; species Dufourea novaeangliae. Next base: position 2,748,396 of record NW_015374014.1, on the reverse strand, counting down.
AGCGGATTCTACGTTTGTATGCAGTTTAACGTCACAAAAATGGCAATTTGATTTTAATAACAACACTGTTCAACATGTGAAAAATTTTGCAAATTTCAATTGGCGTCTCTGATAAACCTATATGAGCTGAATACGAATCCGTAAACCGTTTTTTTCTGGCACGTCCAGTTTTTGTAAAAATCAATTGTTTTTTAAATTGCATATTTTCAACTTTGGAACTGTGTTGTACTTTTACAGTAACAGTTATTCAGTTTATTTTGACAGCAAATAATTCTCTGGATTCTTCCAAACAGAATGGTATAAATTGTTATTATATTATAGGTATCTAAATATGTTTAAATAGTATTCAAAGTGTAAAGAACACCGAAAACGCACCATTGTTTGCTGATATTCTTCAATTTATGTCACAAACTGAGGGTCTAGCAGAAAATCTAATCATAATATGCTAGAGAGCAGACATTTCTGCTGAGGAAGATGTTAAGGAAAATGAATCTGTTGTTGTGTTCAATAGAGAAGAGAAATATTTCAGTAAACCTTCAGCCTTTTTTGCGCGCCGCTTAGCGCTTCCGCTGTGTTGAGTGGCAGGCAAGCCGACCGCCGTCATTGAGTACCACTGCCGCCACCACGTGTTTTATTGAACTATTTCGCTTCTCTATTGAAAACAAAATAGATTTTATAACATTTCTTGACACCTTCCTTAGCAGAGAGGCCTGCTCTATAGCATGCTATGATTAGATTTTCTCCTAAACCCTTAGTTTTTGAAATAAATGGAAAATTATTAGCTGAAATGGGTACGTTTTCGGTGTCCTTTTTACTTTAAACATTATTTTAACATATTTAGATGTTTATAATATAATAACAGTTTATATCATTAGATGTGTTAATGAGTTCACTATTCCTTTTGAATAATCTAGCAATTAATACAATCACAGGTTGACTTCATACATTAGTTTGTTTTACTCAAAACCTGATAAAACCTTTAAGAGTAAAAAAGTTTCTTCTTGATACTCTTTCCTACAAATATTAAGATATTTATCAAATGGGAAACAAACATATCGTATTATTACCATCACACGTGTAAACTACAACGAAATGAAACCTTTACCAAAAAGCAATAAAGTGTATTATATACTTTTTATTTAAATAATAAATTGTGCGATTGTAAAAATTAATTTTTCTATGTCCGATTTGTAAATGGCAATTTGTATTAGTAGATTGATTAATAGAATAAAATATCGAATACAAATTACGTAGGGGGTATAGAATCGCACTAGTGAATTAACACATAAAATTGTACAAAATGCCCAATCAGATTCTCTCTAACTAAACGTACTAATCCAATAACAAACTAGAGAGTAATTCCGATCTCTATAAATTAGTCCATAAAAATCCATCGGCTACCATCAAAAGAAACCCAAGTATCAATCGCCCGTATCACAGTAGGGGGGAGTCAGGCTACAAAAGGACTCTCGGGTTTCCTACAAAACGAAAACCCTGAAATTTTCATGGGACGGGGGAGAGAAAAAAAGATTGGTAATAGAATCGCCTTACCCGGTCGCGTATCTTGTAGATAGACGCTGGCGTTGGAATTCTTGTCGTCTCTTTCAAAGCTTTCCACCCTCCTCGTACCCCAACCCCCAATAGTCCTTCGGACAATTACTTGCGAGAGCCGAGGGCCCGGCTACGAACACAGCGACAGGGATTCCCCGGGCTTTCGCGATCGTAGGCTTGATTCACTGGGGCATTGTCTCCGAACGATACGCATACAATGGCTCAAAGCGATCTGAATCTAATCTATGACTTATGGTCGCGGCGCTCGCCTCCTGAATGAACAATGTGCCGCGGCGCACGCCTTTTTCCTTTTCTTCCCCTTCGATCAGCCACCCCCCTCCCCTCCGCCGTTGCCACCCGCGCTTCCTTTCGACCAGAGATTCCAACATGAGGTCCGGTGGACATTGTTCTTCCGGTCGTACGTGCGCCACCACCGGGAACTTCGGTAGCCATTCCTCTCAGCTTCTTCGATAGAGTTAACGATCATGCTTATATTAATTGGTAAATCTTGTATCTTCAATATCATATTGATCACCTTCTGCACGGCTGCTGCAGTTAAATCTGTTTCACTTATAATGAAACTGTTTTGAGGATAAAGGTATTTTTGTTTACAATATTCGATTATTCGGAAAGTTCGTAGCGTTTTCAAGGGCAGAGTTATAATCTATGATTTTTCTGTCATTTAAACTGCTCTAAAACTGTAGATCCATTTCTTCCTACTGTTTACTGTCTCTAGTATTTTCACTGTAGGAATTTTGCTGTTGGAAGACATCTGAAGTTATTAGCCATCTTGTAAACTAATCCGAGAAATGTACATTAGGTACGTTAACGATTTCGGGTGCACTTCCAAAAAGCACCCACACCCGATAATCCTGTCTTTGGGATATGTTATCAAGGTCACCCTCCCGAGTAACCTATACAAGCTATAAACCGTCGATTATTGGTTATTAAAAAGTTATTTATAAAGAAAAAATGACAAACGTACCGTAATTGTCCCAAAAATCTGAGCTTCTGTAACGTAGTATCTAATAAATACTGTTCAAATCATTATACTGATATGAGTTGATTAGAACCAGTTCAAAGCAAACAAAAATACTGTTCAAAACATTATACTGATTTGAGTTAGTTAGAACCTGTTAAAAAGCAAACTGGTAGAATAAATACTGCTCATTTCGTCGTTGAATTACGCCAAAAATCCGTGGTGATAACGATACCTTTTTTCTTGAACTGTCTCTAATCAACTTTGAAGCATTATATTGATCGCAATTGGTCAGGGACACTCCAAACATTTTTTTGTTCATAACTTTTTAATAATCAATGATTGGCGGTTTAAACCTTTTAGATGTTACTCGAGAGGGTGACCTTGACAACATATGTCAAGGGTCTTAGGTTGTGGGTGCTTTTCCGAAGTTTATCGAAGATTTCGATCGCTTTTCTATTATTTCTCCACTGTTCCTAATGTCTTCTCCAAAGGTACTAAAATTGAAGTAAGGTACTAATACTGAAAAAGGAATCTGAAGGTACCTAAAAATATATGAAAGTATCTGCAGGTATCTAAAGTTATTTGAAGTTATCTAAATGTATCTGAAGATATCTACAGTGGGTGTAAAAAGTATTCGTACACCCTTTAAAACGGAACACCTCTTTTAAAATTGGTCCAAACGACTTGAGTTTGTTTGTGAAGTTAGAGACATTAATTTACTAAATGATGTGAAAACAAAAATTTGGAAAAGTTGCAATTGGTCCTAATCGCGAAGAAAATATTAAAGGTCGTGTTTTACAACTTTTTAATCTGAGGCTATAATGAAAATTTAATAAATACATATCGAAGATTTATGTTAGTTATATACATGTTGAAAATTTGTATTAATGTTTCTAACTTCACAAAAAAACCTAAGTCATTTGGACCAATTTTAAAAGAATTGTTCCGTTTTAAAGGGTGTACGAATACTTTTGACACTCACTGTAAATGTATCGGAAGATATCTAAAAGTATCCGAAACAATCAGAAGGTATTTCCCAAACCTTCCAGGGATAAATGCTTTAACACTTTGACTGCCACGTCACCCAAATATGGGTGACACGTACGTTGAAAAGTGTCTGGATTATTTAAACACTGTTATAAAATGTTTGCATGAAATTTATATCACAGTATAATTTACAACAAGACCTACAGCCTCCATTAACTAAACTAAAATATTTTCGACAATTTATGACTTAAAAAACGAAATAAAGTGTGTCTGGCTACGTACGGTCTTTTTCACTGTGGCAGTCAACGTGTTAAGGCAACCTCAATTTGCCGTACCTTAAATCGATTAATCCACATTGTTCAAAAAATTCGGATTTGCTTCTCTTGACAATATCTTCACTACTCTTATCATTATCTCTAAATGTTCCTACCCATTCAAAAGTATCCGAAGACATCTATACCGTTCAAATCCTTTATTCGAAAATATCCACGTGGCTCCCTCGCCTGACCAATTTCCCCTGGAACATCGATCACCACGGAACCGCCGTTACCAAGTAACCCATTCACGCGACGAGTCGACCCCGACCACTATTCCCGACGTCCCGATGCACAGGTTCGAAGTTGTCCATGGACGATAGACGAGCGGGATCACGGGCACGGTTACAAAACAGCAGAAACACAGACCGCGAGCAGGGATCCGGCCACGAAAGACGAGCAGGACATCGATATACGTCTGGATGGATTCACGGAATTGCATAATGGCGGGTATAGAGAACCGGCGACCTCGTCGTTTAAAGAGGATACTCGTCCGTGGTGATCCTTATCTATGTAGGAAGTCATCCCAGCCGTCCTCTTCTCTGTCTGCGTAGAGGAGATTCAATCTCCCGGCGTGTGTTAGGTAATACTCTGCCGGCCGGCTAAATGCATATTGTCGTGCCGTTGACTTCTTCCACCGCGTAGTGGTTTACCTAACTCCGCGGACGGAAGTCGGGTTACGGGCTCGTAAACGGGAAACTGGTACGCTGCCCTTCCGCTCCTGATCCGCGAACGTGCTAGCTGCCGCTGAAATTGATACAGTAATATTTCAATGAGTGCGACGAACTCTGGTCCGTTTCGAAGTATTCGTGACAAGGCGAAAATGTTTTCGGCTCTTTATAAATTTGTTTTTTGCACGAAGCTCTGCTTAGCTTTTGTTTACTCTGTTTTGATTGGTTCCAGAAGGGTGGGAAGTGCTGGGAATAACGCTGTTATTCGTGTCGCATTCATCGAGGAATCACTGTAGTTTGATATGCGTTTATATGGGGTGTCAAGACAACCGACAGGTTCGCCTCACAATAGTTTTTCTCCATTGTTACTTTGGTTATACTGTTACGAATTGAGGAAATGGATTATACTGGCCAATGTGTAGTAATGGACATTGATCCTTGTCAGAGACGCAACTTGGAGGTCAAGTTTGCACCCTATATAAGTGTGACGTTTTTATAACATTTGGTTATAACATATGTATACATATAATAGAGGAAGTAGAATGTTTATAGAGTTAATCTAAGGACGAATATAACGTCTTCGTAATATGTAAAGAAAAATAAACCTGATCTAGATAGATGTGTTTTAGAATTTATATGTACATATATATGAAAATAAAAAATAAAGAAGAAAACGAAATGTTTCCCTTAAAATGAAAATTCAAGCGTTATAGGATTAAGGGGGTACACTACCCTGAGGCGTCTAAAAATAGGTAAAGTTTGGGAATTCCATTCATAGGTAATTAAATAATACAGTAAAACATTCAACGTTTTAGAGAATATACATGCAGCTTTCAGCTTTATTCTCCAATTTTTAAAAAGTAAAAATGTTACAAAGTTGACAGTTATTCGCTAATTTCAAAACTTTTTCTGCTAGAACATCGATTGCTGTTCGTCCATAATAGCCAGCAAAGAGTGAAACGTGTGAAACAAATAATACTTTTTAATCCATAAAGAAGAATGTATTATCTACAATGTAGAATAGGATTTTTCGAAAGATTTTATAATTATAGAAATGACGGCAATTTAAAGAGGAAGAATCTCTTTAAAAAAAATTACCTGTAAACGATTCTAAAAGATTAAATAATTGGGATATTGAACCAATCCTACGCTACATTGTAGGTAATACATTCTTCTTTATTAATAAAAAATCATTTTTTATTTCAAACGTTCCAGTCTTTGTCGGCGATGGCGGCCAGCAATGGATGTTATTCTTAATTTGTAAAAATGGAGGAATAAAGTTGAAGACGGAGTTTACATCCTCTGAAATCTTGAAAGTTTTCATATAGTAAATACTTACGAAAAATATCAGTAAACGCTATGTATTTTTGGACTGCTCAGAGTGGAGCAGTCTACCTATCCCGTTTATAGCGGTTTTTTACAGTAACTTTTTCTATAAACCTCTCCCATTTTCTACATTTGCATTTTTCCACTATCTTCACGATCAGCTTATAATCCACTTTTAATTTCATGTACATTGCATAATTATTTATAATAAAATCATATTATTTTAATGAATATACTGTGAGTTTCCCTAGAGTCGGATGTATTTGCGGTTGTTGTTACGTGTGTACTGGAGGATTTTCTTGACTTCTATACCTTATTATACTTTTATGGGTTTTCCTTTTAAACTAAAGGTGACCCTACTTTTTGTTCCACCTTTAATTAAAATTATATATCATTATCTCTCTTGTACTGATACTAGTTACCTCATATGAAAAATCTATCTGGGTAATTATCAGTAATTGCAAGAAGTCTTAATTTTCAAATCACACGAATAAGTTAATTTAGTATAAGGTCTACCGGAAAGTTTTGTCCGTTTTTGAATTAAAGAAAATAATACACCTTCAATACATTTATTAATATTTACTGAACAATATAATTACTTGAATTGCGCAGCAAGACAATCACCCTGTACAGTGGTAAAAAGAGGCAGCCATATATGTATGTTTCAAACAAACACGTGGTAATGAGATGACATTATTCGACAGAAGTTTCCGGTAGACCTAATACTAAGAAAATGAAGTTCTTATTTAATTTTTATCTTTGTAGATTAGTATATAAAGGTATGAGAATGTATAATTATTTTTCTAATCACGTTTATACATACAACCGAAATAAAAATATAGAGAGTGAGATTTTAACGGTAAGTATAAATCATAAGATTCATGGTTTATAATAAGTAACTAAACATAAAATAAACTATTTATTGGTTTTGTTAATTAACCTAAAGTCCTTTTATATAAAATACCTATGAAATTGCTTGCTCCTACTAATTAACTAAATAGGTATATGTCGTAATGTGCATTTTCTCTTACGCTAATAATACCTTCAACAGCTCTAGTTACATGTTTATTAGAAGTATCAGCGAGTAATCTACAGTTTTTTGAACAATATATTTAAAAACAGAAATATTTATGGTAACCTGTAAGAAATGAATACTTTAGAATATAGCATAACTTCCAATTTCTGTATAAATAAGGACTAAATTTTGAAAACGAAATAATATAATATCTATATTATATACGTATATTCCCCTTTTGAAAACTTAAAAATGAAAATCAGTAACCCAGCACCATTAATACTGAAAGTTATAACTAGACTGCCCATGTACACAAAGGCAATTATAACAAATTTAAATATTTCAAATACACTGAAATGAAAAAGTAATGAAAAAGTAATGAAAAAATTAACAAAGTCTTTATGATATTTTTAATTTAATAAACCTCTTAATAATAAAATAAATTTTTTTCCGGTTCTGGTTCCTGGAAAATAATCTACAAGAATGGAAATTTGCATAAACATCCGCAGTCTAGTCATTAAACCAAGCATCATCCATTATCTATTAACCGCTTAAACCCCATAGCTTATCACTCTATAATATACGTCGTACCATTACTTGAAAATCGTTTTGCACATTACAAGAAATACAGACATAATGATAGATTCCAACACTGTTATTTCGAAAGAATCAGAAAAATTAAGAAATTCTTTATTTTTAAAAAATTATTGTAAAAAATTAATATAATGCGAATATATTCGTCATTCCCGCTATATATTAACTTCGATCACAATTAGATTGCGGATGTTTATGCAAATATGGATCTTTAAAGATTTATTTATGAAAACTAAAAACAAGCAAAAATTTGTATATTAGTTTTGAAGTTAATATAATATAAGTTTTGACGTATTGAAATTTCTATTAGGCCCCAATATATAAGAACATGTATATATATTCCCAAAGGAAAATAAGAACTGTACTAAAGTTTGCTAAATTTTTCAATATACTGAATTTTAGACCATCATGTATGCTATAAATCGGTATAAATACATAAAATCTGTAGTCTAGTCATAGCGTATAAATACACCAACTTTACGATACTACTTAACCTCGGATCACGTACAAATAAAACCTTCACATCGATCGAATAAATCCAATAAAAACTTTTCATCTAATTAAATATACCAACGAGGACAGCCACCTGCAACCCTAGCAACCGGACCGGAAGCTTCAGCTGCTCGAACTTACGATCGCGACGTCCGAAGTATGCACGAGTATCGTTCATCAGCCCGGGAAATTCATATCGAGTTCCGCATACTTTTTACGTATAAATACATCAGCTATCGGAAAATAACATTCCCCGGTGTAAATCTCGCCGGGAGGCACCGCGGTTGATCTACCGACGCGAACTGGCGATGCCCGAAGAGACGGCCGTCGGGGTTGCAGAGACGAGCGACGAGGGAGGAAGCAAGACACCAGCGGAGAAAAAAGGGACGGGTACCGCAGCAAACTGCGAAATATAATAGGTCTGAGTTACGACCGCGAATGTGTGGTCCTGGGTTTGACCCCTGCTCGCAACGACTAGTTAGCTCTGAGGTCTAGCGCTGGATGACGTGCGCAACTGGAACGAAGGGAAGCGGGTATGATGGCTCTCAAGATCCGACTTGACCATCGGTGTTGCATCATTAACGATAATTAGATTTCGTCGTTATTAAAGAGAATGAATTTGTCCAACAACGGTTTAATTTGTCTTGTCGATCTGCAGATAATAAGGGTCGGCCTATAGGTAATAAGGAAATTGTTGATCTTATGTACGTATATTTATGTGGTCTATCCAAGAAGAAATAGAACTTGTGAAATATGTCGGTACCGAAACGAAGCACTAGACTCGCGATTGTGGTGACGCTTAGCCTTGATCTTAAGCTTTTGTCTCCCATGTGGTAGATCACGCCACGTTAATTAGTCATTAAGTACATATAGAGGAGTTCAAGGATTCTTCCGGGTTCAAGTATGAAGGATCTTGAAAAAAAACGTGTTTGCGTAAATTTTTGTGCGAAATTAATGAAAACTTTTACCGAGACTTTCTCGTAGACTGTACTGTGTACAAGAACAATACCCGAATGAACTACGACAATGCATTTGCTCACTTGTCGCTTCTCATCTGTGAATTTTTAGGGCAGCACGAAACGACTGCAATTGAACAGCCACCTTACCCTCCAGATTAGGTAATTGCGGGCTTGTTTTTGTGTCCAAAAGTAAAATTCCGTCTCAAAGGGCGCAGATTTCAAATGATAGGAGAGATAGAAGAAAATTTGCTACAGGACTTACACAGTATTCCATACACAAAAAAAAATCAAAATCGTATCACGTAGATTCAGAAGTTTTAGTTAACATATTTTTTTATATAACATTTTGTAACGAAAAAACTATCGATTTTTGTAACACTCTCGCAGAGAATGTTTATTTCTTTTGTGTCTCTATTCTAAGGACTATGCACCAAGTGTTACAAATAGATCCATGAATATTGTCGGACCACTGCATTTATATGTTCAAATTGTCTTAAAAAAGCGGAAAAAGTGAGTTTTTAATTTTAAATGATAATTTTAACTTTTAATTGTAAACAGACTCTCATATTAGGAGCAGATTTTTAAAACAACTAATTTTGTACTCTTTTATATTTCCTGTATTTTCATAATAAATTGTAGTATCTATCAAACTAATGTATTTCTCAAGTATGTATAAACAAATGACGACCCAGATAGCACCATACATCCAAAGGACCTCCGTTTCATGTACAGTTTATATCCGAATGTCCTACGTTCACTTTGCATTTGTACTGACGCGCAACACATTTGACATTTGAAATTTTATGAAAATATAGCCAGGGGACAGAAGATTGGAAATAACTTATAATAATTGTTTGTAATAACTAGTTACATGTATAAATTGTACATAATAAATTGTAAAGGTAAGTTTGCTGGTAAAACACTTGTTTACCTGTTTAATATACATATACAGTTTATACATGTATATAATTATTATAACAAGTAATTATTATAAATATTAGTTCCAGTCTTATCCTCCTTCAAATATTTTTAAAGGATTTCATGGAAGTGTAGTACAGCCAACTGTCTTCCTATTATTGGTTTATTGTAGATACTCAATAATTGGCACTACAGAAAGAAACCTCCAATTGGCCCTTCGTATTATAGTGACGTGGGCCCTACGTTGGGTATGATCGTTGGCCCAGTTGCAAAAAAAGGGTGACAATTCTAACTGTTGGCCAACCAATACTGCATCAAAGGCCCACAAAAGTGCCAACAATAATTGCTACTAGGATAAGGTGTGTAGCTTACTTATCGACTCACTCTTTTAAATATCGTGATCACAGAAATAAACAACAGTTTCAGAAGCAGTATAAATTCATTTTCAGATAGCAGAATCCTCCGTAAATTTCGACCACCCCGTAGATCGAACGTTGCTGGTCGACTCCGCGAAGAAACATGTTCCCCGAAAGAGCGGAGCTTTCAGCACGAATCGGCGAGGGGAATGCGATTACCGCATTCGCGCAGTAAGTACGTCTTCTGCATTTCGTAACCCAGACGAGGCTGGAGCGCTCCGACGAATACAGAAAACGCATTCGAGTGACCGGAGGGTTAGGAACCTCGTCCGGGAATCGCCGCGCGTCCCTATGCCTGTCCCGTGTCGCCGGCTCTTGCGCAACACTTCGGAAATGGAACGCATGGGATCCGATCACGGTGACGAAAAACGGCTGTGTCGTCGACAAATTATAGCCACTTAATGGTACAAGCTTAATTACTTTCACTTTTTTTTTTTGCCAAATTGAATGCAGAATTGTGTAAAATCTCCGTGCAAAAATGAATCCAAAATGCATCAATGGTGTCTAAGTTCTTCCTTCGATGTCAAATCTATGAAGACAAGAAAGAAATTGTCACGTGTTGGTTCGGAAATGATGAAAAGACGGTGCTTAATCCTTTTTTGAAATTTTAGAGCCAAAATAAGTTGTCAATGAATTTATTCCGATTTATTCATGTCTTCTAACACACAAATTACGAATTTTTTCATTAAAAAAAAAAACAATTTGGAAAAATAATCAGAAATTTTGAATGTGGTAAGATTTAAAACAGTCATTTGTCTAAATGACTTTACACTTATCGCATCTTGTTCCGGGTCCCCTGTCAATTTCTATCGAAACAAGAAATTACCCATCTTGGGTTCATCTACTTAGACGAATTTTTATGCCAAAAAAACCGAAAAAATCACGAAATCTTCACTTTTCAAACTGAAACTTTGATTTTATTTCAACGCTATTTCATTAAATTTTTTCGTTAATTAATTGCTAATATTTTAACGTCAATTAAAAAAAACATCTAGCGGGAAATTTCTAATGGATTCATAGATCTAGCCCCGGAGCGAGAGAATTAAACCTTTTAAATCAGTATTTATTTTAACAATAAAAGTAAAATTTCATGTAGGGATGATTGGGCATTTAATAAATCAAGAAAGAAAGTGAAATTGTAATTTGTTAAAAGAATCACTTCACTAAACAACCATGTACATCGAACTTTTCAGGAATTAAAGAAAATTAAAAGAAACAGCAATTTTGAACATACTTCGTATATACGAATTTGCCGCATAGCCTGGATAAAACAGAGTACCGTACTCGATATGCTCCCCTAGCATTTGTGGCAACAGCATTCATCAAATTGATATTATTACACTTTATGTGCAATTTAATACACGACGAACAGTATAATTTATACCAAAAAGTGCATACCTAACACTGTCAATATGTAGTTGTGAAGTTTTAAAATGAACGATAATTAGATCGGAGTATTGAACAATACAGAAAACATAACCCTAGTAAGCACACGTGTATCGCGGTCGGTGTTTGTTGATGAATGATGCAAATGGATATGGTAAATGGCCACAACAATGTAGGAAAATTGAAAATAGTTTTAAAAATAACAGCGGGCCTTGGCCCTACTCGGGTACCCGGTTCTGGAGGGGTTTCCCGTAACCACTAACTACAAATAATATGACGTTATCGCATATTTATTGACATAACCCTTTCCGGCCCCGTGGTTTCATTCCGAAACCACGTTTTCATAGCCTTTCTCACACTGCCCATTAGCCTCTCTTTAAAACTAGCATGGTAAGTCAATTAGTATAGACCGCTAGCGTTAATATTCAATATTAGCTGCAACGATAGGTATTTGTTTTAATTAGAACTGTATGTATTCGAATATTCGAACTGTCCGAATAATTCGAATAGTACGAAGTATCCGAATAGTACGGAGTATTCGAATAATTCGAATAATACGAAGTATACTTAACGTTTGAAAAACAAGTAATTGTAAAGACTAATATGAAAAGAATTTTACGATCAAGTGTTAAGAGAATTTCACGATAATGTATCAAAGAAAATATTACGTTTAGATTCTCATTTAGAGAAATCCAAAATTTGATCACTTTGAATATTCGAATACTCCGAATAATCCGAATATTTCGAATACTTGCAATACTCCAAATAATTCGAAAACTTCGAATATTCGCGTATCAAATTCAATTTCTATTGCTATTTGAATACTCAAGTGTTCGAATTATTCGAATATTCGCAACAGCCCTAGTTTTAATCTGTATCATAAAAATAGATGAAAGAAAAAATTCATCTGTATTATCTATTTTTGTATTCTGGGCCACAAAGGACTAAGGGCTTCAGTTTTTCCTGAAAGATCTTTAATTGTTATGGCTACTAAACATTAATAACATTTATTAAACCCAGCAATTTCTAAAAACGAAAAAATGTTAAAAACACCGTAATAAACCTCATAATAACAACGAGTTCTCACCGTACAATGAATCTTAACAACAGTAATAATCAATAGTCCAGTCAAAATTTACTTCATTCACCGCCTTAAATTACAATCAAAAAAACTAGAAATATAAATCTCCGAACAGTCAATAAAAGACAACTGCCTAATATGATTTGGTTTCACCCCACAGATACGGTACTCCCGACCCCAAAATCCACCAATACCACACACTCAAAGGCCAAACGGCAACCGTTTGCCCTTTGCAACGCCACCAAAAATAAAGCTACAGAAAACGACCCTCGCCCCCGACAATTCTATCCTAATTTCTCCCCAACCCCCTGTGTCGTAACGATTACTGTTCCCCAGCCGTCCGCGAGAATCGAAAGTCGTTCAGCGTACCGAGCGGCGGGTACATCTGGCTCGTAGCCAGCTGACTCTGCGATAGAGCTTCACGACTACACCTTCTCCTCCAACCGGTGTGGTACACGTGCAACGACCCCGTGATCTTGAACTTGTCGTAATTCTTCGGTCGGTGGACTCGTTCAACGAAATACGGGGTGTTTTATAACACGTGTGACTCATTTCGACGATACAAGGGTCAGAGAAGACAAGGACTAGTTGTTACATTTTTCTGTTTTTTATTTTTCATTTTCCTTGGTATTCCATATCCAATACCATTAATGACTCTAACTTAAAGTACTACACATACTACCGAAACAAAGTCACTTTGAAGGTCGAGACGTCTTCGAAAGAATCGAAGACGGGGACAGTTACACAATAAGGGGACAGTTGATAAAATGATAAATTTTGGAAGAGAGGTTAATCATGAGTTATAGAATTATGTTTTTCTAGGAAAAAATTAATTTAATTTTTGTAAAAATCAATTACACTAAAATTCTACCTTACTTTCAAATAGCCAACAGTTTATTCAGAATCGTCTTTCTGCTAATACTTCTTAATAAATCTGCGCAGAGTTATAAACGTTACGCAACGATTTTAAGGCTGACAACCTTATACCTTTAGTTTATTATCGATAACGGTCGTAAACTGTTACCTCAAATACCGCTAGCGGAGTGGTACCTCCAGAGTTTCCTTCATATGTACACTTAGGTCCATACCATTTTCTAGCAAAATATTAATAAATACTTTGATTACTAATTATGAAATTAACTAAATTAATTAATAAATACAATGTAACAACATGGCCCTTTTCTTGTGTAACATCCAATCGTGGTTGACGCCATTGTATAAAAAAAACAATGAGTTCATACTAACTGTGCCTATTCTTATCTAATTGTCATAAATCTATAGCTAAAGGAACACTATTTCAAATATGGTAATATTAGCTTAGATACGTTTACTTGATTTTTCGATGGAAAAGATTGAAGTAGAATGAGAGGGATTATTAAAAAGATTATCAGAAGATGAGGTCTATCGGAGGACGACCACAGGATTCTGTTCAGGCCAACGTTAGACCGACGAGTGGTCATTTCGAGCATTGTGGGTAGTGGTGGGTAATCAGCCCTACGCAACTTTCAACTAATAATTCATTAATATATGTTAATGTGATTATTTAAAGAGTTACGTACCCTTAAATTATTTCATGATACGTCCAATGCTGCAAAGGAAAATTGATTTATATTTACCAATGTGGTAAAAATTAACATTAAATAAAATAATTGAGTTCTGGACCATCGTGGCTGCAGCAGCCCCAATGCATTTAGTCTACATATAGCACGAAGTATTCCTTTTCAGTTTAGCTTTGACTAAGGAGATCTGTTTATCTCACGGAGTTCGTAAGCAAAACATTGAGATAATATGAACGTGAGATGCAGCTTGGAAGTATCAGAAAGGCAGTCGATTTTCGAACCTCCGGCTGTGAACTTGTGAGACGTTTTAGTCGGTGTTAGTGAATACTTGTGATCTTGAAATCTCAGAAGATGTGCCCCTTGATGCAATTTAAGTTCCACGCCACAAAATTTTCGTTAAGCCATTATTCGAGGTGATCAAGTAAGCTGAGACACCTGTATTGTCTAAACAAATGACAGAAAAATGCACCAAGAAACTACTAGTTAATTAAATATATATTTTTTAACCACATTACTAACAGTTAATTAAATACATATTTTTTATTATGCAGTCTGACAGACTCGAAGATTTTCCGCTTGTGTTATGCGAAAGGACGTCACTACTCCAGGGTTAAACTTCTGACGGAGGAGTCTCCGTAGTTCAGACTGAGCCTCATCACGATGAGGCGTTCGAACTAAATGTCACTTCCAAACAGTGTAAGGACATTGCAAACTCGAAACTCTCGAGCCATTGTGCTGTGAACTTGCCAAACCGTGATGAAACGTTCCAAACTTCAAGCCTCTCGAGCTAACATGTGTGGGATCGGGAACTCCATACCCAACAAAGAAGCAAATAACATCTTTGGAAAATAGGAGGATTCCGTGGAGTAGTGGGTAGAGCCTCTGCTTTCGGTGCCGGGGGTCGTGAGTTCGAATCCCCCTTGGGCCCTCTCATTTTTCCAACGCTCCTACACATGTATCAAGATGGACTGTCAAAGTACAGAAGTTTTGCAACGTTCATTCTGGCGATAACTCACCAACTAGTCAGAAGCACTGTAACCAAGCTATCGACCGATCAAATTGGCTTAGGTCAGACCAAAACAATCTGACGAGTGATGTCGCTGTCACTGTGACCACAACCCAAGTGGTGATGTACCCGAAGCTTTCGATATGCAGTTTGCAACGTCATCAAACTGTTTGGAGTTTGCTATTTCTTCAGACTATTTGGAATTTCAATTTTCGTCACACGTGTCTGAGGTTTGAACCGTGATCAGAGGTGTTTAGAAGCAATCTTCTGTTCGAACGCCTCGCTGTGATCAGACTCGGTTTGAACTATTTAGACTCCTCCGTTAAATAGACCAAACATCAGAGACTTGAGGCTTTCACGGCCCGGCATCATACAGCTCTCACTCTTGAGGCTTTCGGGTGTAAGCCGTGTCCTTGTGAAATTGTTTTCCCAACGTTTCGCAAGCATTGCAGCTAGCTTCATCAGGGGGCCGAAGACACACTGATACTGGTGTGTGCCTTGTGGTGCTCCTCTAATATACTGGAGCTTGGTCATGTTACGGTTCATTGCTTACCAATCAAAAGAAAAATTGTAATTGGTCAGCTGAACAATAAAAATTTGTCTTGAAGTTAGCTGAAATGCTTGCGAAACGTTGGGAAAACAATTCCACAAGGACACGGCGTACACCCGAAATCCTCAACAGTGGGAACTGTAGACCAAATATATTTGAAACAGTCTGTCCGCGAACCTACCACCTACAGTGGGTCCAGAATAATACGAAACATCCTGTACACATTATTAAAATTGTCAGCGGAGTGGTGAGAAATAGAAAAGAAAGGAGGCGATGAGGAGCGCGGTGGAAATGAAAAAGGGGAGGAAAACGACGGACACGCGCGATTTTAATTGCTACCAGGAAACGGCGGCGCTCTGTTGGCCCCGACGAACACACGCGGTCCTTCATGCGTGTCAGGATCTGCCCGGATCTACGGGCAAGTGCTTGCCTTGGTGTTCCCTAGCTCCTCGAAACTAGCCGCCGCCAAGCTAGATTTTAGATTCACGGGAGGACGCGTGCGCAATTCCTTTATGCCGGCGCACGCCGGCCCGGTTTTCTCTCTCTGTGTACGTACACGCGGCTTTATACTCTCGTCGGACGAGTGCAGGACCGCTCCGCGAATGCGATTACGTGTTCCTATAAACGTAATGTCCGGGCAACCAGTAATACCAGAGGCCGCGGCGTATGCTCCGTGGGGAATCGCGACGAGGAACTCGACTCTGCGGCTGATTCGTTTCGTTTAATTGAAGCGAATTATACAGGGTGTCTCGGCTAACTTGATCACCTCGAATAATGACTTAACGGTACACTTTATGAAAATTTTTAGACGTGGAACTTAAATGGCATCAAGGGGCACATTTTATAAGGTACGTGCCTTTTTTGTGTGTGGAGGCATTTAAGAGATTCTAAGGTCACCTTGATTTTTTTGAACGGAATGACCTATTTTTTGTACCGTAGATCGATAGAGTATCAAATTCTGAGCAAAAATGTGTGGACCTTCATACGTCCTAAACCTAATAGTTATCGAGATATTTACAAAATAATTTTTAATACGTACTTACTACAGTAATGTTTCGATGAGTGCGACATACTCGGATCCACTTTGGAGCATTCATGGCAAGGCTAAAAGGTTGTCAGTCCCTCATAAATTTGTTTTTTGCCCGAAGCTAAACCTCTGATTAGCTTTTATTTACTCTGTTTTGATTGGTTCTACAGACGGACTCCCTAAGTGGTGGGAATAACGCTGTTGCTCGTGTTGCATTCATCGAGGAAGTACTGTATCTGGAAGTTATTTGGTACTCGAACTGATGCCTCTCAACTTCAATACAACGATTTCAATACTGTGATTATTTTGTAAACATCTTATTAACTATCAAATTTAGAACGTATGAAGGTCAACACATTTTTACTAAAAATTGGATACGCTATCGATCTATGATACAAAAAATAGGTCATTCCGTTACAAACAATCAAAGTGACCTCGTAATCTTTGAAATGCCTCCATTCACAAAAAAAGCACGTACCTTATAAGATGTGCTCCTCGATGCCATTTAAGTTCTATGCCTCAAAATTTTCATAAAGTTTACCGTTAAGTCATTTATTCGAGGTGATCAAATTAGCTGAGACTCCCTGTATATGTATACATAGGTTACGAAATGTTCCTAACATGCGTAAGCTTACCACCTGGGTGGGTACTTAACGCGTTAACTGAGAAATGGTGATTACTAGACCACGAATTTTTTGTACTTGTTAAATCTTCTCGTTAAGAGTGATATTTGTATCTTGATCGCTGATAATTAAATGTTCTGGAGAAGTAATCGCCTTTTCAAAGCAAATGGTATACATGTTTTTCGTGAGATTAACGTTAGTGATGGGTATAGAGATCTCTTGTAGCTTCGGCTTTGAATTATTAGGGAATGGTTAATGATCATTAATAAATTCCTTATTCTATTTTTAACTTAATAACCTTTGGACAGAGGGATCCAATGCATATTTAGTTTTTCCTCATCCCAATTGGTCTGTAAAAATTTAAATATATAAATTTTAATTCTACGAATTATTTTTGATTCTTTTAGGTATAGACGACCTCGAATACAAGCTGTCAATAGATATATTGTTAAGAATGCTTTTACACGTTCTCGAAGGTAGATCACGTACTCTTTTCCCACATTCTGTTATCATAATTTAATTTAAAAATTTTGTTTAACTTAATCCCAATTTTATATGATTTATTGTTTCAACAGTGCAAGACGCCACGTTTCTTTGCATCACTGAATTACTGGTGCCTTGATGGAATGTGAATCACATTGGTTAAATTTTAATTTCCATTACTTACCCTTACTGTCTTTAAATTTCTACAAAAAAACACTTGTTTACTATTCTCATATTGGTAGTGAAATCCAATTCTTAAGTTCCAAAATTACCAAATCAAAATTTCTTTTAAAACTAAAAAAAATACATTGTCGTTTACGCACAACACTCGACAGTAATAACTAACCGTTAGATTGAAAGAAAAATACTATATGCTAAGTAATACTGACACTTAATAGTAAACTGACTAATGAAGAAAATAAGTATTAACGGAGGTAAGAAGTGACGTAGATCTACTTATTGGTTGACTCGGTGAGTGCTCAGGTTTGACTGAGGATCTACGCTAGATATGACAAGACGAAAATATGCAAAGTAGAGGAACTCTCCTTCATTGACTACAGTATAATAAAAATGAAGGTTTTTTCTCATATGGCTAATTGGTAGCCTCGTAGGCGTAGGTTCATTACATCAAAGTAAAAAATTGACAATAGAGGGGGAAGTTACTGTGCATGCCAAAGTGCATTGTTCGCTGATTCCCGAAGAGGTTAAGAATTTAAGTTCAGCTACGTATTTAATCTGACGAACCATAGATCGCTCTGTAATTGTCAGGAAGGAAATTACATCGCAAATCATAAACAAGCTGATAACGACTATGATGCAAATCACTTTTTTATCCATGCGAACTTAACTGTACACAAATCATTAATATTACTTATTAATATACTAATTAATTTACCTTATTAACCATTTCGTTATTTACTTAACATTATTCCTTACATTGATGGTTATATTAATATAGTTATTTTTCCTATTGATGTACATAGCTGTTTTTGCTATTCAACTTGGTATTTTGCATGTAGTTAATTTTTTGTTGCAAAAGAGGAGTGTTTATTTTTTTTTCTATTAATTTAGTATTAGTAGTGGTTTTTATAGTTAATGTAATAGTAGGAACACGTAGAGTTTACGCTGTTCAACAAACTCTTGTCGGAGAATTACGACCTCCGTTGGTTCGGGTTTACCGGAGCTACTCGGTTTACCTAACCTATACCTCCGCGGTAACGAAGCCTCAGATTACATTATTGCTAAGGAAAAAGTTGTTCCAATTCACCCCCCGAGTATCCCATTTCCGGGTCAAGCAACATTTTTCTTACACCCTGTATAAACAAGTTCCAAATCCTCTGTCCCACAAGTCTAGGACAGGTCCCACCAGTTGTAGCCCTACTGACGAGTCTAACTGGTGGTTCCGAAACGAAACGCGCCTCTCTTTTGTCCTCCTCCTATCCGTTCTTCTCCTTTATTTCTTATCTGCTCTACACACTCTAATGCCTTCGGCGGGAGTAGGAGCAAGAACCCAAAGTAGCGTCAACGCTGGGATAACATAGCACGTTACATATTATGATATTGGTCTTAAAGACTGAGTCTTTAAGGCTACGCTTTATAGCTTCGAAGACTCGAGCTTCATACATCATTACTGTAATTAGCTACGTCGTACAAGTGAACGATCGACGGGAATAGCGCGCGTGTGATAGGTACTCGTTTATTGCATCGTTCCTCGAAATTTGTCTGTCTCGAAAAATGCAATAAACAAGCGTTTACTGTCTACCCTAAGTCCGGTCAGTATTTGCTAGGAGCGCAGCCGCCAGCGGATATACCGTTTCAGACTGAACATACACATCAGGTTTTCCGGCCAAAGACCGGTCAGATCTAAGGCTTCCTAATCGCGGTTATCTGGCAGCTAGTCGGCCACGTAGCTGCACGTGTCCTGTGCACGCCGTTTTTCACGAGGGGACGCGTAACAAAACTGCCCTCGCGCAGCTCCAGGTACACAGATCCCCGGATCTCCTCGTGATAACTCCCCGCGAGAGTTATGCGGTAGCCGCCGCGAGATAACATAAACTCGCGCGTTATCTGATCGGACAATGCATCTGTTGATTTGTGGACTCACGAATGAGGTGACCTGCATACCGAGATACCCCCCGTTCGTCCCTGCTGTGCGCTGCCCGCCACGACCGCCAGGGTACAAACTATTGGCCCCTGCCCACGGGACCGTCAAACCAGTCCGCTCATTTCGCGCGTTAATACCTTTCTGATCTGCATAGTCGCCCGACCCGTTTCCTCTTTTCGGGTGAAACGGAACGGGTTGCTCTTGGTTACGAAATAATCGGCTTACCTTAAATCATTTTACGTTTTCCTTGAGCTGTCATTGAACGTATTTTGGTGCGAAACACGATTCAAATTGATTAATTGTTGTTGGTGACACCCAGAAGTGACTATTTGATTCGGTTGCAGCAGCTCGTAATACATGACACCTTTCATATGTCACGAAACGCACAATAGAAACATAATTCCATTAATGTTGCGTTTTGGAGTCGATGTCGATGATTCGTCTGAACGTACTCATGATTTTTTACGCCTAGGATTATGGTAATACAGATTCCTCTCGATTCTCGTCCCGAACTCGGGTCTGCGCTGAGACAATAATCTTGTTTGTAGAAATACTTCAGACCCGCGTAAATTCGTTTTTTGCTCGTAGCCCGAGCTTCGGCAACACAAACGGCGGAGCAACGAAGTATGATCTTGACAGGTTCCACGGCCTCTCCTCAAGCCCCTGTCCTCTCAGTGGTGAGGATGACGACTGGACAATAATCGTGTAGAACAAGCCAGACGATAATCGAGAGAAGTCTGTGAAGCTATTCTTCATTGTCAGTTACAATTTGATACAAAAACTGTTTCTTTTTGTGGCAAGAAAGCAAAGAAGTGCAAATGATTGAACGATTCGGAATTGCCAATACAGAGAATTCATGTGAAACCCATGTTCCTTCTTTCAGAAACGGTTGATTTACCAATATTTAATACTTCAGCTAATTCTTGAAGCGTTTGAGCTGAATTTTCATGCAATAATGCTTGCAATTCGACATCTTCAAAATTCTTTGGTTGACCGGAGCGTTCTTCATCTTGCAAATCAAAATCACCACGTTTGAACCGTCGAAAACAGAGTACTCGCATGTTTTTACTGATGGAGCAGACTGAGAATAAGTTTCTGAGACAAATCGGTGAGCTTCGGCTGCCGTTTACTAAGAATCAAAGCAGTAAAGTAGCCAGCGAAGCTCTTTACTATGTTCAAAAATCGAAGAAAAAATTATTCCATCTATAAAGAAGTTTATTCAATGCAGAAAATACAAAAACTTCAGTCACCTTTGCTAAAATTTCCATTTCAGTGTACTCTGAACTTTTGTTTGCTATAAATACGTCAATATGTAGTCTAATTATTAAAAAAAAAGGTTTGTTTCTGTTTAATCGTTTTAGCTTCTTCTAACCGGGTTTTCTTTCTTTCGGAAAAGCATTTCTTAATACTAGAGGACTATTAAGAGGAAGAAAATGAAAGATACTTGACAGACAAAGTATACAAAATTAATTTGTTCAATGATATATTGCAATAAGATAATTTGATAAAGTGTATCATTGTAAGTTTAAGTAATGTAGAAACAGTCAATAAATTATTTTGGCTTATCATTCATTTTGACCATTCTGGTATTTCAAGTGGAGAGTGTTGAAATTGAAACATTAATGATTAAAAAAACGGAATATCTGAAAAATTGTTAAAAAAGAAATTATATTGAACGAAAATACATAGAATTTAAATATGGTATATTCATCATCCCTTCTTCAGCAATATGGAGTCGGAAGCTAGATATTTAAACATCAAATATGCAAAAAAAGCAGTGAATTTCACATTAGTGTATTAAACTTCGATAGACTCAGATCGATAAAAAAACAATTTCATTTAAAGTATCGAAGTTGCAAAGTAATTATAATAGATTAAGAAGTCAGTTTTCATATTAGCTTCAACCTCAAAAAACGGTTCCAAAAGCGTTTAAGTTTCTATTCAATTCTAAGTTAAATTAAAAATTGTGAATTTACATGAAAATCCGCAGAATAATCCCCAATTAATTTACGAAGAAACGTGAAAAAAAACATCTAAAGATAGAGATAGACAAATATTCATTAAAAATCAATAATATCATAATCTCCTGAATCATCCTGAAAAGAATTCATAAAAATAGTAATTTTCGAATCAATGCCTTCTCAAGGACTCTGTATTTAGCCCCCCTCCTCTGTGAGACTATCCAATTAAAAAACCAAGGCGAAAAGAAAGGGTCGAACAATATATCAGTTCGATTGTTCCACCGCGGGGGCACATCTTTAAACATAAACCCGGCCAGGCAAGTTACGTCGTGGGACATATATTGGCGAATGTTAAGAGGTCCCTTTCAAGCGTACCCTGACCGTGTCCCCGGGTACCCTCGGGCCCAAGATGTAGTATAACGTACGTACGAGACACGCCGCTGGTGGGAATACAGCGTGGGTACTTACCTTTAGCCGAGGGAGCCGATCGCCTTTCTCAGAATTAGATAAGTCCCTTTATTGGTGATCGGATCACAGCAGCAACCAGCACCACCGGTAGCGTCAGCAAGTTCAAGGTTTAGTCGACCGGAAATCTACTGTCCGACCATAAACATCGTATCCAATTCTTCTGCGCGTCGAACCATCTTTGATGATGATGATGGCCTGGGTCAGGTCCTAGATCACCTTGATTCTTATCGAGTATTGGAACCCAAATCGACGTTCTATCATCGTCGACTAGGAAGATTCGAATGATTGATAGTGTTCTCGATAGAGGTCCAAGCGGTGCTGGTTCACGAGCTTCCCAAGTTGTCTCTGGGAAAATAGTACCTCCTTGTGGTACCTTTCAGTGTAAGTAATGTCTCGCGATGGATGCGGTTGGTCTTGAATCGATGGGTTAATGGCGTCGGCTAGGAGAGCAACGGGCTGATCCCGAACAAAGTTGTGAGCCGAGATAAATCATGTGTGAACGAGGTAAATTGAGTGATTGGAGTTGCGGCGCTGGGCTGCGTAACGGTACACTGGTACCTTGAGGAATTGCCTTTCTTCGTCTCGTGGTGGGGGGCAAGGATTGGGGATTTCAGTAGCCTGGAATGCAGTTTGATGCGTTATGACATAACTGTTCAGCCGTTTATTGACAATGTTTCGCGGTCATTTGAACTTTGAATAAAACAACAACGCGATTCGCTGGGAACGTTACACGTGTGCAATTTGCATATAATGAGACGGGTAGAAACTGTGCAATTTTCGTGGTGCGGAATGCGGTTCGATCGATATGCTAAGTACTGGCCACGTAAGTTTTAATATTATAATTGGGTAATTATAGTAATGGCGCAAATACTGTAATAACCTGGCGTCTCTTAATTTTTTCGAAATAGAAATAGCGATTTATAGCTTGTTTTGAAAATAAAATAGTATTTAAATTGTATATTTTAACGTTTTTGTAATGATACTAGATAGTTCTACATAGTGAAATTTGAATATTCGAAGATGAAGGTTAGTTAATGCAAGTCTGATAAAAAGTTAATGATTCTATTATCAGTTAAAGGAATTCATATTTATTTAATTGCTTACATTTAATTTTTATTCTAGGCAGTATGATTCATAGTTCTTTAGCTTCAGTTAGTAGTTAATTCTCGTATAATACAGTTTCGAATCTTAACGCGAACGCCAGCTGGTGATTTCGATGCATGGTTCAGTACTATCCTCGAACTCAGTCTGTTAAAAAATGGTATTACATACTAACAATAAGTATAATAATTAAAAGATATAATCCCAACGATATTTATTTTATCTTATACTTTTATCAAATTAACGTTATTTTTTCTACACTTTTTATTTTTAAAAAATTACGGAATGATCATTCGTCGATAGGGAACAGCAAATTGTACAAGGTGAGTTACCTAATTTGCTCATTTTTCGTAAATTCTATATTATCTTCTGCATAAAAAAATATATAAAAAAATTTTGTTACTGTAGTTAAATTTTGATACTTGAAAATTCTATTCGTCTCTATTTCTCTACTCGATCCAATGCTTGTCATGCCAATTATGAGCCCATTATGGTTGTGCAGGTCGAGAGATCGAAATTTACATGTGTAGCTATTGTAAAACTATATAAATTGTGACTGTGTTCTTATACTTGACACTTATATGTCATTAAAACTTCTTTATTAACGCTTTAACGGAGTTTTATAATTAATATCTATCAAAAGTAACACTGTCTCATATTACTACCCGAATTTCTACATGTCTAATTTTACCTTAATTTAGAAAAAATAAAAAAATTAAAAGTTCTACAAAGTTCACAATATTTATGTTCACGCAGCACATTTCAAATGAAATTTCCCAAAGTTATTCTATTATAAAAAAATAAAATGTTTGTCCCATATTCATACCTCTTCCTCTTTAGATCTTTGCATGGTTTAGTTTAGTAATTCATTTAAGAATAACGAATATTAGTCTGAAATACTTTCTCTTAAAATATGTAGTATAAAAAACACGATTATTACTATTTAGTTAAATCTTGGCGCACAGACCATAAATTGCTTACCTATAAACGATACAAATTACTTGACTTGTAATAATTACACTTCTGTATAAATCTTGTTTAGTTAATATTTGATATTTCTTTCATTTCCGCGAAAATATATTGGACGATTTATATAAAATTATTAAACCTGATTACATTAATACAATTTAAAACAACTTCAGAAGAAATTAGCCGACTCACCTTGTACACAGACGGACAATAACATAGAATATACGTAGTTTTCAACAGCGATTCTGTCAACGTCACGTTTTATTGAATAATCAAAGTGGTAACACTACAGTAGCGACATTCCTCGTAAATTTAATAAATGATTAGCCTAGAAAATTTACCGCCGGCGTCGCCGTCATTGTCATTATCATCGCCGCCATAACGATCGTCGTTACGCCGAAATTTCTCTTCCTGAGATGGAATACGAACCGTTCCTCCGCTTATTATACATGATTACACTATTACGCGTATATTGGTATTGTAGAGAATCTTGAATAAAATCGGTGACGAGTGTGTTTCATTCGTATTCTTATATAATATATGTATATTCATATGCATTTATAGGTACACTTATGGTGTAAAACGCTCCTCGCCGACGCCCTTAAATCTACGTCATTTATCTATCGTCAGGCGGTTCAAACGTTCATCTGTCATTTCTGTGGTCAGCATAGAATCAGTCTGAAGAATCGAAGCTTTCGAAATCTCGACAGTCCCATCCAGAAAATTTGCCAATGGCAAAAGTGACGAATATTCTTCGTAATGAAAGTAAAGACTTTGAATAAATAGTAACAGAAAATCTTCACCTTTGATAAACGACTCTTGCAATGAAGGAAATGTCGAAATATTTTTTAGAGCAACATTAAAGTTGTTGACTGACAGAGTTAAAAACGTTCTTCTTGTATATCTTTGAATGAAATTTCTTTTATTTATCGTGCAAATGTTAGCGTAACACTTTTTGTTAATAAGTATTTCGTATAGTGAACAAGAAAAAGGAAGATTCGATACTGTAATTTTCAAATGATTATTGCTTTAGGTACTACAATATTAACATTGCGAACGATCTGTGAAGGGAACATTTAAGAAATTGAGCATAAAAATTGCAGATGAGTGATAATGATTTCAAGCATTGCATCCTAAAAATATTCTACTTAATCCTAACAACCATTTTGGAAAATGTGAAAGTTCGTATAAAACTCAATCTATTTCTCCTAACTACCGATTCATTATTTCGTATCAATTAAAACTTCAGATTATATTGCCATGCGATTTAATCGTATTAAATTCATCAAACTCAACAGAGTCGAGCGATGAAATCACCACAATATATTGCACTATTGCGATTATTGCGACTATTGCAAGAGAAAACTATTGGACATAATGATTCCAGCAAGAACGATGCAAACATAAATGTAAATTTTACTTCGTGGCTTCCCTCGAATATCCAATACGACTGATTCTAGCCGACTATCTTTTTACTCTCTTTTATTCTTCTTTCCTGTCGTACGCGCAATTAATTTAGAACTTACGCCCCGTTGTCCGTTGCATTGTTTTGCAGCCATTTCTAACAAACCCACCGCGAGAACAATGGCATTGTATACGTTTGATCAAAGTTCTAAGCGATCGCGATATGGATTCAACGATAATTGGAATTTTGTCTCGGACACATTCTAAATTCATTTTTTTAAATTATGATATTTAAATTTTAATAATTTGAAATATTATGTGCTGTATCAGATACATAAAACTTTAATCATCAGAATGGGATGATCGAACTGAAAATTCCTGTATGAAATTTTTGAAAAATCAAAAATATGCTATCGACTGAGAAACGTATCGACTGTTTAGAGTTCTTTATTATTGTATGAAAACATATTAATAAACTGTAAACGTTCGTACAGATATAAATTTTTGTAGACTAATTTACAGACGTTGGAATCAGAAAGAAGTTTAATTATTTATCAAGTTATAAATAAAGTAATTACCTCACTAATCTTTTTTAAATTCTTTACTAAAGTGGTCTTTAGACAATCGTTTCCAGCGATAAATACATGAAATCTGTCATTTTTGTACTAAATAGTAAAAGTTTTATTTAGCATTAAGCAAAATATAAATTAATGATACATTGAATATATAACATTATATACATAGAAATTATTAGGTTGCTATATATGAAATGTCGACTTTTTTAGTGACACTATTTATATTTTAATTCATTAATGAATTTCATCTATAAAGAAATACGTGTATATACATACAATTTATTATATTTCTGGGGATTAATTTTTTAATTAGAAACTAATTCTTAGAAATCATTAGAAATTGTAGTCTAAAGTTTTTAAGTGTAAATACACAGATAGATATTAGCTGGTTATTATCTCAATTCATCATCCATTTTAATTTGTGTTAAATACTTTTAAGCAATTATACTGGTAAAACAAGTAGTGTTTCGTAAACAATACATACCGAGACCTAACTTAGTATGCAAATGGTGGCTACTGTTAATAATTTTCTTTCGTGAACGTGTGACCAACTGTGTCAATTAATAAAAGCGATTTTATATATGCAACGACCTAATATAATTCATTGTATGAATGCAGAATAAACATCTGCAGACGAACGATCGTAGTAGGTTATAAGTAATAAGATTAAAAGGTGTACAAACACCTCTGAATGAGAGATCCTATATCGCAGAGGATTCGGTCAAAGCAGCAGCCAAAGACACAATTCACATTCAATTCTGATTCCGTGGAAGAAATCAGTTTCAAAAGAGTTTGACGCGCGAAAGAAAAAATCCACAGGACTATACTCAACATCGTATCGCATCTGATCATTACGGCTCAGTCCAGGGAACAGGCAGAGTTGCAAAGAAATCATTACCGATTTTAAGTGTGGGTAGAGGTGAGTCCCGCGAACAAACACTTTCAAACACATCTGAACATC
The DNA here is from genome assembly GCF_001272555.1 of Dufourea novaeangliae. Classification (NCBI taxonomy): domain Eukaryota; kingdom Metazoa; phylum Arthropoda; class Insecta; order Hymenoptera; family Halictidae; genus Dufourea; species Dufourea novaeangliae. Next base: position 2,720,913 of record NW_015374014.1, on the reverse strand, counting down.
TGATGGAGGAGTCTAAACAGTTCAAGCCGAATTTTTTCATTAAAAGACGTTCAAACGGAATGTCGGCTTCGAACATTCTGATGATTTTTTTAAATCTTAACTCTCGAGTCGCTGTAAACTTTCCACATAGTTTGATGAAATGTTCCAAACTTTCAGCTATTCGAGCTGCGAACGTCTGCTAAACGACACGAAATGGTGGGGCATCGATGGTTTCACAGTCAGTTATTCATCATTACCCTCTTTGCTCTGTAGTTTACAGCGGCTCGAGAGTTTAGAGTTTGAAACGTTATCAGCCTGTTTGAAACCTTTGAAGCAATTCGAAACCAAGCGTTCTGTGGAGTCCAGTTGTTGCAACGAGAGTCAAAGAAAATCAGATATGTATACCTGATAGGTGCAAAAGCTTATCGACTACCCTGATGGTTTGTGCTGGCCGCATATAGGTATGCGTTTCATTCGCAAACGATTAAACTCCTCGTCACATGTTTAATCCCTTAACTTTATGAGACTCGTGATCGGTTTTAGGGGCTGAACGTGAGAACGACATATCAGGCTCGTGGTACATTTGTCGGGTCAAACAAAGTACACGTGTGCAGCTGGTTGTTCATTTTTTTTAAATGCGTTTTCTTATGTATTTATAAAAATTAATCAGATTTTATGATTTTCGTAACGAAGAAAGGTGTTCTGTTAGCATCCACACGATTGTCGCGGTGATCCGACTGCTATGCGCCACAGCGTGTGTAAAAAATAATTACCGCGTATGGCGCTGTGTTACGAATTAAATCATAAGTTAAGAGCTTAAACGGTTTGGACGGTTTCGTTATCCACCACTAGGCACGGGTGAACAGAAGGCAGCGAAGAGCGCGTTTGTGTGGAATCTGCTATGCACAGACGGCCCTAATTTTGTTTCCCACATGGTTCAGTGGAAACAGACCCGGCGAGCCAGACAAGCAGAAAATGACATGACAGAAGGTTGCAGACACAAGTTTGGACCCCAGAGGCAGAGTGTATCGTAAAAATTATTTCGTTCTAAGTCGTCTAGTTCTTAATATAGGTACATAATAGTCTAAAAATCATATTAAGCTCATATTGTTAAAACAGTTTGAAGTCTATCACATAGCGGAATTAATGCAAAGTTCACCAGTTCTACATATAGAGACTTATTTTAACCCGATTCAATAGTTCGAAGGTAACAATTGTTTTACGCTGAATTCTTACCAAACAGTTCCAAAGTTATGAGGTTTTCGCATCTTTGATTTACTCTCCTTTGAAGTTTGAAAAGTGTGACGTAATACACTCTGGAATTGGGGTCCAGAAGCATGTATTTTATGTTTTCTGAAAGAGAGAGGATCTTAGGAATCCAACATAATCCCGCGCAATCCCACGCATTCTACCCGTGACGTCGATGTTAAGCGTAAGTCGATAATAAACAGGGTGAACCACGAATCGTGATCAGTAGATATCATTAGATGCGTTCCAATGTACAGAACGAAATGTTTACAAACAGTAAGCAACAGCTCAACATCGGAACGCGTACAATAGCGTAGCATACGTTACTCTTTGTAATATTAGTTCGAATATTTCTTTAATCTGTTCTCGATCCAGATGAAAAAAAAGGTAACACATGTTATGTTATGATACTTACCGGATTCGTTTTGAAATCCTCTAACAGATAGGCGTAAAAAAATTATGGCTTTATTTGCAAAAAATTGAAGGTGACCTTGAAAAATCATGAAAAAAAAAAGAGTTAACAAAAAATTTGCTATAATCACGTTAAAGCTCTCTTGAAACCATGCTAAACCCGATGAAAACATTTTCGACCGGACTGCTAATAACAGAGTAATTTCTACTGATCACGATTCGTGGTTCACCCTGTAGATATAGAGCAGAGCTGCGTAACTTCTGCTCCCGGAGTCGGTGCCCCACTCCGGGGGTACCCCCACTAGGCGGCTCAAGCTGCCTCTTCCGCTACGTACAGAGTACAGAGCGTCGCATGCTACCCGCCACACTGCCAGCGATAAGACCTTTCCCCGTATGGGCCGCAGCGCCGTAGCATGCGACGCTCTGTACGTAGCGGACGAGACAGCTTGAGCCGGGGGGTGGCCAGGGCCTAAGGGGTGGCGGCCATAGGCAGTCGGTCTAAGATGTTCAGAAATCAATTTTTCTTCAGCAAATGTAAAAAAAAAAAGGAAACAACTGATATACTATACTTCGAGGTAGTGCCTACAATGAAACTGTAATCTGTGTTACCTCTTCAGTATCAATATTCCCTCGATATATATTATGTACTCGGGTCTACAAAGAAGCGTATAACGAGAGACAACCACGTTTATATAGATTTTGAAAGTTGAATATTTATCATAAATTAAAGAATCATCGTGCAACTTCTATCCAAGTAACATATAACGATGGAACACTACTAACGTAACTATACAGAATGCAAAATTCGGATAGACCATTTCTGTAGAACTTTTTCTCTCCAGAATTAAGATTTTAAAATCTAGTATCATTGAATCCATTCGCGTTATCTTGCCGTCGTTTTATATATATATACATATATATGTATATACGTATATATATATATATTTTTTTTTTCCAGTTTTCAATGAAATTTCTAATCAGAGGATAATAAGAGTGAACACGTATCCACGTGTAGCGGCTAGCTAACCACGTGTACTAATGCATTAACATATACATTCTATATGATAAAAAATAATATTAATATTAGCAATGGTGTACAACTAAATTATGAAATTAAAGAAAAAAAGAAGAAGCACGATCAAGATGAGTTAAGTTACCTACACGTATGGTTTTGTCGCGGGTACAACTGTTTCACTTCAGCCAGCTCTCTCATTCACTTCGCCGCTTTCTCGCATTCGCACTACAATCGATTAATCGCTAGGGATCGTTAAGTAACTACATCTTTGTCGAAAAATAGGACACGTCACGGCTTAGTCCCTCGGTCCCTCGTTCGCGCCTTCATCCTCACCTTTACACAGCGTGATCCATAATCCACGGTACAATCGGGCACTTCATTCTTCTCATTAAAAGGACTAATATAAAAAATCAGATGAAATTTATCTTCAGAAGGCTGAACTATCTACGAAAATATAGACTCGTATGAAACATTTAGTTCTCGATTTTTTCATTATTCCTTCAATGCAATAGTCAATCGTCGAAAATCTTGACCATACCGCGAATTCTGCGCCACCTTGTATATGTTTAGAATTAACATATCAGGTATTATCGAACAGATCGTAATTAGTTCAGCGCTCCTCAACTACAATTGCGTCACATTTTATAAGTTTTAGATTACGAGGACCGATTATAACGTCATTAACTGAGAAGCAACGTGATTGACGTGAAAAAATTTCGATATAATTTAGACACTCAAGTCTAAGACCAAGAAACGGCGTTAGTTAGATTTGGCCAAAAGAGGAAGAAATACTACTTAAATTAATTGTTTACAAACTGGAATTATTTCGATCATTCGTTTCAAAATGACGTTTTCATTTAATACTATTCATCGTTGATCGTTACGATTAATCGTAAAGAACGACGCACACTTAAGTATCCTACGTGACTTTCCATGCAACGCGCTTCGCGGTCCCAGTCTCGGTCAGCCAAACTATTTGACGATTTTTTCGACAACTACGAGCATGATTCGAAATAGATTCGGTTTATAAGATCACAATAAATCCTCTCGTTGATCGCAAAACATTATAAATCAATAGATTCGATTACCTAAAACCCACTCAAACGTGATACGTCATGTCTTATGCGAATTATTTTTCCGACCGACATCGTGACGTACGAGAAAAAAAGATTTGTTGCAAAAGAAGCCTCCATGATCTCGCTGCTAGCTCGACATCGATCTACTCGGAATGTTCTTGATCGTACCAAATCTACGGGGCGTCCGAACGCGTTCCGCTCGATTGAGGCTCGATACTCCGCGGTTAATCATTCTTAACTATTTTTCGCCTTGATACATGAACTATGAAATTTCAATTTTTATTGGATAAGGCAATTTCTTGTAAATGTACGATCCACCGCGGACATGATTAATCTTTGTTATTCAATCGAACCACGTTGCGACGACACCAAAATACTCTAGATCCTACAAAATCAACGGGCGCCAAATATTAACAGATCTCTGTTACCTCCTGATTTAACAGCTGTGCACTTCGGGAAATTGATGAAAATCGCAGGCTCGGTATAACACGCGTACGATACTTGGTGAAACACGCAGACTCTTTGATTTCTGTCGTTCGTCGAGAGCCATTCGTTTATAGATCGTCATGCAATGCCACATGGTTCGATTGTCGTTTGTTCATTCGTGAAGCGGACATTTATACCTGTAGATGTCTATGCAAATAAGGCATTTTTTATGGACTATTTTAATGGAAACAGTAATCGGAGGAAATATTAGTTTTATCTATTAAGAGGTTTATTAATTTACTAAATTAAATAAAGATTTCATTAAGGTCGTGTTTTTATTGTGTTATATATGCATATAAATGCATCAACATCCACAGTCTACTTATAACTAACGATCAGGCTGTTGCACATGAAGCCTCGGTTTTCAAGAACTATAATATTTAAATTACGGTTACAAACGAAAATTATTTACAAACTAAATTTAATTTGTGTTAAATCAAAACTTGCACCCCATTGGTTACACGCGATGTATCATTGTGAGCTTGAGCTTAGGAATTCAAAATTTAAATTGTATATTAAACATATTCCTCCTAAAAACTATTACATAACGAACAAACAACATCGTTAAATAAACAGGCAGCATTCAAAGCTTCTTATAAGGATCGATTCCAAATTCGAAGAAATGCTTTAGAGGATTCAGAATGTTATAACTAGACTGGATCTTTATGCAAATTCAGATTTTCATGGACAAACTTATGAAAACAAGAATTACGTACATACTTGTTCCTTCCGTCAATCTTTTACAGAGAAAAGAAAAAAATACAAGGTTTACTTCGGACTTGTTTAAAATTATTATTGTGTTCTGCCATAAATGCATAAACTCCGCAGTCTATTTATAACAACGTTAGAAACATACTAAAACTTTATTTAAAAATTCATCAACAAACTCATTAAAAATTTATTACAATATAAAAAAAGTCAGTCAAAGTTCGCAAATTTCCGTGCAACAACCTAATAACAGTGAATTTTACTGGGTGCTTCCAATTTGATTGAACAACTACGACAAAAAAACTATAGCGGATCCCTGCAATCCACAATGATCTTGGAATTTATTTGGCTATATAACGTGCACGTATCGTTATAACTTCAAACACTTTGTGATATTATTATATGCATCATCTAAACGTGGTATACTGGAATTAATGAACATGCTTCATAACTATTGCTAACGTTAAACATTTCGAAGAGATATGGCGAAAATGTGGATCGCAAGGGATAAAGAAATGAAACGGAAAACGGCACCGCGATAAGCGTAACTGGAAAATTCGGGAAAGGCATTCTGGAAATAGATCTAGAAAATCTATTACGATTTCTTAAAATTCGATGCCTGAGATCTCTACGGAAAGCGTATCTAATCTTTATCTATTTCCACGATCGGATAGCCGTGCAACGATTACAATCATCGATCTTGATTATACGCGTCGATTGATGTCAGTTAATCCTCGTACGTGTGCTGGAACGTGTAAATGTGGCCAATCTTGGTCACAAAATGGGATTTGCAAGCTTGACACTATAAAGCTAGCTTTCACGTGCTTGCTAAAATGTCATCGATTCAACCGAACTAATAGTAACAAGAGTTTCATTGATAAACTGACACCCTTTTGATTAACACAATGATGTCAGTTCAACTGTCAAGATTAATACAAGGAATCAGTGTAACCGAAAGCATGACTTATCAAATCAGATAAGATGGCAATGGTTTAACCGAAGTAACAGTACAAAATCTATAAACTAATTTTGATTAATTCCATTAACGAAATGGCACCCTCCTAGTTAATACAATGACGACATTTTAACTGTCAAAGAAAGAAGTCGATTCGACCGGCACAATGGCGTCGAGACAGCTCATAATGGGGCCAATACGTCCTACCGAATAACATCCAAATTCGGGAAAATGGCGCCAACGAAAACGACGTTTCCATTACGACACGTACGAGTTAATTAACGATATTTTGGTTTTACAGTAGCCACGTTCCCCTGTCTGACGCGTGCAGGTATCACGATTAAAAATTCACTCGGTCGCAGCATGCTCGACAAGGACACGCGCGCAGTCGCTGGAAAACGTCGAGGATTTTCCGGACCTCGTACGGCATGGCTCTTGAACATTTTAACACGTTGCTCAGAATGCGTGAGAACGTTTAGAATGTGTGGTTCATGCTTATTTGAAATATTACCACTTTTTTTGTGCTGTGAAAACGTGTATCTCCTTGTTTCACACTAATAACATCAACGAACGTGTAAATAGCTATAAAAACGAATTAAAACGATACTTGAAACACCTCACGGATTGTAGCTACATAATATTTTAATATTCGATATTCTTTTACGTTTATTAAAAAAAAACACGATGGCAATGCAATATCTAGACTGCGAATGTTTATGCAAATTTAAATCCTGTTGGACTAATGCCTGAAAAAGGAAATTTAACGACAATTTGATTATCCGATGAAAGATTTAGTGACGATAAAAAATAAAATTATAACATTCTACATGTTTTTAGTTCCACAGTTAGTAATGGTACTTGCAATCACTAGTTTCATATAAAATGGTCACGACAGATAAATATAATGAACAAATAGGGTATCAAGTTAAAGTTACTGTGACCTTTTTTGTACAAGTTCTTTTCAGTTAATATAACGTTGCAATAATACGTTGAAAAACAAATGGTCATAAAATTAAGGCACCATAGCTCTATAATATTTTACATATTACTAAGACACTACAATTGATTTAAATTTTTCAAGGCCTAATTTTTAATACCACAAAGAAAAATTAAGGATACTTAACAATCTGTAAAATAGTACCAACATCAATATGATTAAAATGGCTATTTATACACATAGAAAATTCCCTTTTTATAAATTCCTGATAGAGTTCATTCGAGATTGATGCCTTTTTGAAAGAAAAAGATAGAATTAAATATATTTCCATATACTTGACTTAATATCGATATTATTATTGTAAATTCAAAATATAGGATGTGAAACAATACAAAAATAAGTATATAAACACTGAACTACAAAATAAATTTTCAATCCAACATATTCTCTCTTATACTAAAGAGGAACGGCGTACAGTACTGGGAAACAGCAAATATTACGAAAGTACTCTAGGAACAAATACGAAATTTAGTAAAAAAAGTAATGAGTTAATCAATCATGACCACTCGTTTATAAACATAATTCCGATACACGTTAATACTTGATTCACACGACTTCAAAAGAACAGTCCGACGACACAGCGCTTGCTCGATAAAAAAATGTACGTTCCCGAAACTGTTCCTTGAAGTGAAACACATTTTTCACGGCCGGCAATTCGTGAGGTGTTACAAAGAGCTAAAAAGAAAAATACGAAACGCGGCATAAAACAGGGACGAGCGTTAAAAAGGAAAAGATAGAATGATTAAAATACAAGAGAAGAACGGCACCGAGAAGCTCGATGAAAGTGCTTCGGTGTGCAGGTCGCTTGTCACGCGAAAGCCGAAGGAGCCAAGTAAAAGAAGGAGAAAGAAAGCGGAAGAGAAAAGGTTAACTCCAGAACCATTCGGTACGAGGTTCGCTAAGGACGGCATAAAAAAAAGAGACGAAAAAAGGAAAGCGGCAAAACGACACGCGGATGTATGCGGATTCCGTGCGCATCCTCCAACGACCGCATACGGCCTATACAATATTCAAAAGTGCGTACAAATATATACATGTAGATATATATGTGTATACGGTGTATAGATCGTAACAAACATGATAAAAGAAAGGTACACAAAAAAAAGCGAGCCGCGAGGCGGTCCGTCATCAATAAAAATCAACCAAAAAATATTCGTTACGTGTAAAAATACCGACGCCTCTCTCTCTCTCTGTCTCTCACTCTCTCTCACTCACTTCTCTCCCCCCCTCTCTCTCTCTCTCTCTCTCTCTCTATTTCTTACTCCGTTGCTTTTCACTGGTCAATCGTCGCTTTCTCGGTTGCCATCTATCGTCGGACAAAGAAACGTCAACCTAACATCTCTTCTGGCCGATCTGTCCGTCTATCGCCGAATTTCTGAACGATCCTACGCGAAAGGAGCAGCTTCTTGCGATCATATCGTGAATTCAAGGGATGAAATTTATATCGATCACGTATGTAGGACCACTGCCTTAATGCTTTCTCCCTTCGTTCGAACGCACATCGAAGAAGAAGATGTCATTGTTCGCGTTTACTCTCGCACGAGTTCAGATACACCGTCTGGATTTCTTACCAAAGATAAGTAACTTTATGGTGGATAAAACGCGACGAATCTGTCGTCTCGCAACACCGCCATGATCCTCGCCCTAGCTGAGATGAGGTACGCACGACTCCACGAAAACGAGGCTCGACGACACCTCGACAATCAGAACGAACGCACACGCGTGACAGCTGTACGGCCACGATTGGAGGAGCACGATGAACATCTACTCACGAGACATCCTTCCTCTCTTCCACGCTTTCCTCTCGGTCTTGCCGGTTGTTGTTGTTACTGCTGCTGCTGCTGCTGCTGCTGCTGTTGTTGCTGGTCGAAATTTACTCGGCGGGGGTAACGGGAGATTTTTTTTCGTTAACGGGTGGGTCAGGTCAGAGGAACGTTTCACCCGAGGCCGGCCCACTGCATGAAGTCGGGCACTTCTCTGACGGGAACGTCCCTCGCCAGTGCCTTCACCCTCAGGTTTCTGTCCTCCGTTAGCAAGACTACTTCTCTCCTCAGACGTCGCGGTTGGCCTTCCTCTACGGAAACAAACAAGGTAACGAGGATTTTTATTTCGACGACTTTATTGTTAACGGATTTTTGTCGATGGGATAGATCCAACGCATATCGATGATGTTTAAACAATTTAATAATAAAGTATTGACAAGGAAATTTGGATAACCTGAAAAGTCTGATTTTTTGAATTTTTGTTTTTCTGCAGGGGACCTGGATAACAGTGCCAGACAATGTTTTTATTTGGTTGCTTTTCGGCCCTTCAGGGTGCAAATTACCTTAATAATTAACTTTCATTGCGATATGAAAGTGAAGAAATTAGTTAATTTGTAAATTCGTAAATTTTACATAGTTTGTCATGTTTATCGACCGAAAAAGATATGCGTTTATCGTCGGTAATTCTAATGGTAAAGGTTAATGAGTGTTTTTCTATTTTCCTGTATATCTCGAAAACTATAGTATATATAATAAAACAATTGTTAGAGTAGGAATTTAATGACTTTACATATATGCCCTCTAAGACCGTGTGCTGAAATTGTTAAAAAATTGTTTAGTTATATATTTAATAAGAAATTTTAGCGATTTCGTTGCACAATTTTAGACAGCATAAAAAGCCATTCATTTTTCAGTGTAACAATTTGTTCATATCTACTACAGTTTTCAAGATATACCTATGTACATATAGGGAAATAGGAAAACACATTAACCTTTAACATTAGAATTACCGACGATAAACGCATATCTTTTTCGATCGGTCGATAAACATGACAAACTATTAAAAATTTACAAATTTACAAATTAACTAATTTCTTCACTTTCATATCGTAATTAGTAGCAAAAAAATTTGACAAAATGTATTGTTATAACACTTTAATTATCGTTATAAGAGTGTACTGACAAGTCACTTTTACTTGTTTGGTAGTTCTAGTGTTAAGGTGTGTTTTCGACCCGATGAAACGAAAAGTAGTAAAAAAACATTGCCTAACACCACTGTCCACGTCGCCTGCAAAAATGCAAAATTGCCAAAAAATAAGATTTATTAAATGGCATTCCAAGCTCAAACACTTGGTCTCGATTTTCGATACCGATATGTTTTATTAGTAATATCAATCATTATCAATACTGTACTAACGCGGTAGGTATATTTCAAAGTATTAAGTATTTTCAAGGAATTTTTCTAGTACTTTATGAATACATACATTTAGGAAACTTCTAATAATTTGTATTAATTTATATAATAATTTTGTATTAGCTATGCTGTGTTAGAATAATTCATACACTATGAAATATTTTAATCATGAAAAAATATTTTATTTACAATATTTTTAAGTGTATTATTTATGCAGTCTGTATATTTTCTCACATTTTCCTCCCGACATATAAGAGAACCTATTCTTCTATCATAATGTATGAATTAATACAGCTTTCCTTGTAAGTGGTCAAGTAAGGACCGCACAAGATGAACGAAGTAACGTGAGGATTGAACTGCGGATGTTTATGCAACATTTCAATATTAGGAGTATTTTACTGAAACTAGAATCGAATAGAAATTACTTTGCTTCTTTAAGGTCTTTATCAGATTTCAAATAAAATAACGATACAATAAGACATTATTAAAATTTTTACTGTACTATACTTAATGCAATATTGTATTCTGTAGATGCATGAATGTTAGAAACAAATTGAAAGACAATCTCCACCGAAGATTAATGAAATCCGTATTTTATTTCTAACGCAATGAACTTCTAAAGCGCTTAATAATTTCAAAATAATGAATTCTTAAAAATGAAAAATCGTATAAACGTCTGATGGTTATTTATAAATTACTATACTGTAAATTTAATTTTGTGAATATACAGGGTGGGGCAATAACTATGAACATTGCCACTTTGAATATTGCCGTTATTTGTAATAATATGAAAAAAATGTTATATACAAAACTTACACGGTATAGAGGGGGGCATATTGTGACACAAACAGTTTTTACGTGGGTGAAGGCATAGGGGAGATATCAAGGTCATCTCTATTTTTTTTTAATGAAATGCTATGTTTTTTTTATCGCGATGTGATAACCGGTGTTGAAACAGCTTCAGCGAGCTATCATTGAAGGTCATTGCAAGGTCAAATGTGGTAGTAAAATAAACTTTCGTACATTACAGGAGATGCTCGAACTGGTGACTGTTTGCGTCAATGCAAAGTTGCAATCTTCGTATCGCTGCATCACGTGCATGTATACTCATAGCAAATAGGAACACGCAACATACAGTAAAGCGAAAACTGTGTTACACTTCAATGATATTTTTACATTATACTCAATGTGTCTTCAAACTTCGTTTTATATTTAACGTAATTAATATTAAAGAAAAATTTAATTTCTATGTTTGTAAATTATGTTATATATTGACATATATTGTCTACTTTACATATATCGAAAACATGAAAACAAACAATAATAAAAACTTCATTTTGAACCGAACAAACCCGTCAATAGAAAAAGTAAATTTTTATATAATTACTGTATTTTTAAAATTACTCAATAAAATACGAATTGACAGAAACGTCCACAGTCCACTCATCGTACGGATCACAGTCCACAGCGTGAATCACAAATCAATCGGTGATTATCGTGTTTTCAATTAGCGCACCAAGTCCCAGCGGCACTGATTACATTAGGTGTCGTTCCCGGCACCGGGAAGAAGCGAATAATTAGTAGTACATTAGGTGATAAATGCTACCGCGGTAGAGATTGATAAAAGGCGAGGCGTGTCGTTTTTCAGCACGGTAACATCCCCCCCCCCCCCCCGATAACGGTTAATCTACGTGTAAACGAGAATTACAATCGGCACGGTATTAATCACTATCAGAGCCGTAGGAAACCCTGAAACGTGGCCGTGGTATGTATACATGTATACACCGAAGAGAAATGCGCGCGTTTGTGTACGTACCTGCATTTACTTGATCTTTGTTACCCGTTTTGCAGAGGCTCAAGCACGTAGCCAGTATTCTGTCATCGTTCCTTGTCAGCCCGTCCTGCAACAGAATCCCAGATGGTGCTTTATTATTTGCGAAATGACACGTGTCAGCTTTGCGCGAATCTTAATGGCCGACTTCATCCAGAGAAGCCTGTTATTTTTTTTTTTTTTTTGAACGATATAAGAATTCATTGAATTTTTGTTAGGAAGCTTCTGAAATTACGAAACAGGGACAAATTGTACTTTACGTCTAAATGATGGTCTTGAAAATACAGACTTTCCTGGGGATTTTGTTAGTATTAACTATTTAATTATACTTGAGTCTTGACAATCTTTGATGATTTAGATATGTTGTGTGTCCTGAAGGGACGAAATCTGCAATCTGTTTATAATAAACGATGAAATATTAGGTGCACCAGTAAGTAATCCACTATTTCTTGACGACATCTGTATCGGCTTTTACCGAAGCCAAGGATCTATGTATACTATTTAATTGTATTCGTAACAATTCTCCAACATCCTGCACTCTAGTTTTCTTCAGCGGAAAATCGAGAAAAATATTATCAATTTAAAATATACCGTTTTATAATTTAAGAACATAGTGGATTATTTATTGATACACCCAATGATTTTGAAATAGATATTCGAGAATAATAGCTTTCATTGATTTGTATGTTTGGTTATAATTTTATTATTATTTCTATTACTTCTTTTACTAGTAGAACTACTTCAAAATATTGAAAATAAATTAAAACGGATGATGGATTAAGATGATCTCTATGTACATATTTACTCTCGAAAAATCTTAAGCCAAACTCGAAGATAAACTTTATGAAACTCCATCCATGGTTTTGGTACCGATTACTATTTTAATAAAAAAAGATCGAGCAAGAAGACTTCAATAAATAACATTTTCCGAAAATTAGTTTCAAATTTAGAAGTTTACTTTCAAGAACTTAGGTGTTCAGTAATAACTGTACATACATACATACCTACAACATTTAAAAAATATATTCTCAAAATTTTTAAAGTTGAATTCCAAAAAAATGAACAAGTTGCAAACTGCGTGTTTCTCGAAACTATGTGTTTTAAACTGGCATGCACGATATCCAAAAGAGTAATATATTAATCAATTTCGGACGGTGTTCATTCAGTTTCTTACAAATTTTTCTAGGGATTAGGCATTAAACTTTTATTATACATTTGATTCATAATATTTTGTTAAACAATATAAACTCATCATACCTGCCGAAAAAGAATAAATTCTTCTCTTAAACGCTACAACTTTTCTAATTCTTCAGGTTTCCCTTTCAAAATAGGCATAACCCTAGCATAAACTATCTAACTATAAAACAATTACTTAGACCTTCCATTCTGTTAACTCTGACAGATGCTACACTGCACGCTGACATTGTTACATCGTCGACAACTATCACAAGACTTGCACAATAAATAATAAGAAGAATTGAAACGAGAAAAATTATTTTTACGCTCTAAGACTTTCTTTTTACATCCCAGGAAGGTGTAGTCCAATATCAGCAGTAGTTACACTAAACAAAATTCATAAGTAAATCAGCCCGCGAACGATAATTCAGTGTCTGCACTCGGTGTGAAAGTTTCAGCACTCTCAAGAAGTCGAACAAAAGGAGAAAGAAAAATAGGATGAACGGTGTGAGAACGGACGTATAGGCGAGAAGAAAGAGGAAGAGGCGACGCCCGAGTCGCAGGGTGGCTGGGCGCGGAGAATAAAATCTAACGAGCTCGGAGCGCACGTTATCTATCGTTTGACAGATCAAGGTTCCTGTTACGATACTATCCTACCCATGTATCCTGCATGTTACCGACGAGATAAGCGGCTGACCGAGATGCGTGCTGCGCCAGAAGTTACCAGCGCCGCGAGAAGAATTTATCTGTACACCAACGTGGGGGTTCTCGTATACTCAAACCCTTATCATAACATTCGCGCTTCAATGAGCACCGGTCAGTCCCTGCTTGCGTTTTTCGCCTGTACACAAGTCTTGCCTGATACCCCCATAGTATCTTCCATGGGTAATTTCGGTTAACGTAAGATACTGACAATCTCTCGTTATGTTAAGAATAATGTATACTACCGTTCGAAAGCTTCAAATCACTGACTATATTCGTAACTTTTAAAAGATAACACACTGTATCCCAATGTTTCCTATCGTCAGCAATACCACCTTTCTGTATGGTCATACAGGGTGATCCATTGCAAATCACCGTATTATCTTTCATTTGGTGGACAGTATAAAAAAATATTCACGTGAGTTAAAGTACTGTGGTAGTATACAGGGTGTTCGTGCTATTACTAAGTTGACGTTGTTCTCGCAAATGGTAAATATTAGAGAAAATAATGGGAGACAAAATTTTTGCAGTTTTCTGTGACCAATTTAACAGCGTATATCAACCTTTTTTATATTTGCAATATTTGTCGAAAAACGAAGGTGATCTTCCATTTTTTAAATGGAACGCCATATAGTTTTTTATGTCACACGAAATCATGTTACAAGACGAATTCATCCATGTACTACATTATGACCTTTAAGGTTACCTACTATGATAAAGCTTGTGCTCAGTTGAATAATTTGTCGCTTATGATACAAAATATAACGACTGTACCATGAAATTATTTCAAAATCAAAATGCAACTTCAACAAAATCATTTATTACGATACAAATCGGGCGCACATATGGGTTTATAGCGCGCATTGAATAGTTGTTTTGGGACATATAAATGGGATACAGCACAAGATGAACAATTTTTCGAAATTTATGCATGGGTTCGTAGCGCTAAAAGGGTTAATAGTAATGCGTGCCAGTACGCAATGAGTAGAATATGTGTATTATGTTCACTACAATATAATAAGTAGTTTTGGAAGTATGCCGATCACGGCCTTGTTAACCCCTTAACGCGCACGCTCGAGTTAACTTGAGCAGCGTGGACTTTTATGTTAATGCTACCGCGGTAGAGATTGATAAACACGGGCAATGAAAAATAGTCCCAAGAGAGTCATGGCTGCATAAAAGAATTATTATTTTAATATTTGCATAATTAACTCAATTTTCAATCATTTTTGCAACTTCTCGCGAGCTTAACATATCATGAGTATTCGCATACATCCACCGATAAATACAAGCGTCGAGAGAGTGGCTTTTCAAAAGTTTGCTTTATTTACGACTGTTATTATTTCAGCAATCATATTCATTCAATGTGGTCCTGATACAGAATAAGGTAAAATTCTTAATTTTTGTAATCCTTACAGTCACTGCAGTTATTGCGCCTACATTTTTCGCATATAACTTGAAGTAAAATTAATATTCTTGATTAAACACTTTTTTTGTCCCGATATGTATGAGTATTTTACAAAAAATATGTTCACATAATGATTTCCACGAATAAAAAATAGTCATTTTTTTAACGATTTTTTACAATAAAAGCGCACGTTAAGGGGTTAAACCAGCGCTGGACAGCGTAGGGGCACCGCACGCGCCTGTTTCCCCTTCCAACCTTTCTTTCGCATCGTAGAAACAAAGAAGCACAGACTCTTGTCTCTGTCACTCCATGGTAACGGTGGACGATGGTGGGGACAAGTTTTAGCTCCCAGGAGTCAACTTTGCCCACCGCTGGGTTAACACTTTGACTGCCACGTCACCCAAATATGGGTGACACGTACATTGAAAAGTGTCTGGATTATTTAAACACTGTTATAAAATGTTTGCATGAAATTAACATCACAGTATAATTTAAAACAATACATACAGCCTCTATTAACTAAACTCAAATATTTTCGACAATTTATGACTTAAAAAACGAAATAAAGTGTATCTGGCTACGGGCGGCCTTTTTCACTGTGGCAGTCAACGTATTAAACAGACGGTAAGTAGTATTAACTACCCAGTGTCAGACAGTAACTAACTACGGAGCAATCTACTTACCTTGTCAACGTCCTCCTCCACGGTGAAAGTGCTAGATGTAAGGACAGTTCCTCTCGTGGTTAAGCACCGGATCGCTGGATTTCTGCTTCTGGCGAAAGCCAGCGCCGCTTTCGCGCTCTCAGCTACCCTGGCCACGTGCTCTGGATCCAGAGCCGCCCTCGAAGCCGGAGGACAGTCTCTAGCATCCGCGCCCCTGGCTAAACCCTCGAGCTCATTCAAAACTGAAACAAAAAGTTGAAACATTCGATTGGATACGTTTCAATCTAAAAAGACCATTGCAGACATAGTTTCTAACTGTTTCCGCTTCGTAATAATATTATACCATTCGATGATTATTTACCCCCTTTCTACTCGAAAACTGTTTTAGCTATGGAGAACTAACAAACGTAGCTTTTTTTCCGTAGGACACTAAAAACACGACGAACTTTTTATTAAATAAACATATAAAGAGATAGTAAGACTAACCTTAAAATAACAGGGTATCGTGAGGTGCACGTTAGCCAAGTATTATTACCAGATAGACTAACACGATACAGTTACGCATCTACAGTGTGAAAATAAAGAATCGCGTGTCTGTACCGCCCGTGATACCTCCCGTCGTGAACATGTTAAAGGTAAATTAGTAGTCTTCTTATATCGATAAAATAATCACCAAAATCAAAATGCGTATTAACAGGCCATCAGTTAGTACAGTGTTAAATTTACTATTTCCAACAACTTTATGATCAGACGAATTTTATTGCCAAAGCACTTGATCGATGCTTAAGTTTTTATATTCAGAATAAATTTTAAACATATAGTACATATTGTGGATTTAATCATTTTAGCAAATGAATGTCACAAATAAGAGTACATAATAAGAAAGAAAACAACTGAAGATGTGCAATATGTTCTAGTACGCCTTAATATAATAAATATTACAACCCTTAGAATAGTATCACAATGTTCTATTATTATTGTTCGCTATTTTTAATGCCACAGTCTTTAGTTCAGAATCAAATACTTATTATTTTATCATCGAGGTATTGACACGAAGTAAGGAACTTTATTTTTTCCTTGGTAGAATGCACTAATTTCAAACCAACTCGTTGGAAAAGTTTTTTCATTGGGCACCGTGGCCCCAGGAAAAAAAACATTAACACGGAATCGTGAACGAAGGGGCCTTAACAATGTTTATTCAAACTTTGTCGGTCGACCCTCGCGGAGTGAAGGTACCACTAATGAACTTTCTGCCGAGGTGTTTGGGGGAGACTACATAGGCAGTCGAACTTCTTGCCCACAATTGAAGTTTGATGAAAAATTTATAAACTGGCTGGTGGAAGACCCAGAATGTTCATAGAGAAACTTCATTCCCCATGCACAAATAATAAACGCATTACAATATATAAACAGCCTAATAATGTAAACAAAAGATGAAGACCAAACAATTGATTACAAATCACTAGACTGCGGATTTTATGCATTTATAGTAAATGTGAATATGAGGAACACAATACATCAAAAATGTTCATAAAGATTACTATCAATTTTCCTTTACGTTGGACATTAGAAAACCTTCAATAAAGGAAACAAATTTCTGACATACTTTCAGCTCGGTATATTAATCTATAAAAATGTGAAATTGCATTAAGATTCGTAGTCTACATATCACCTATTACAGTGAAGATAAATTAATATTTTGTAGTAGTTGTGTGTCTGGGACCTTACGAACACTACAATGTTTCTATTATGGAACGGTTTGTATAAACTAATTTCAAGTTTCTGTTGTTAATTGTAGAACAATCACTCACGTCACATTAATTTCATTTTGTCTCAATATTTCTACGAGGAACATTTGGGGGATTCAATGTTATCAGTGTTATAATATCGTACTTGTTAAATATATACAGTAGTATTTTAAACAATGCCTCTTAAACAAAAATGTCACGAGGAAAAGTTATAACATCAGCAAAAATTGGTTTTCAGGGAAACGAAGGATGTATACCTAATTCGTCAATGTTCATGATTATTCTCCAACATCCCACGCCATTTGTACCAAGAAAAAATCGAAAAGATATTGACTATAAAATACAATGTTATAATTTCACAGAAAACAGTGGGTTATTTACTGGTGTATCTAATGTAAAAGGGAAGCATCGAGTGCCATTTAAATTAATAATAATCTGAAATCAAGTATGAACTAATCAACGATTGTGTGTGAACTACTAGCCATTAAACAATGTAGTAGACGATACAATAACTGAAAATTGTAGCATTATCAGTTATAATTTAAGCTATTCTAAAGAGGAGATTAAACGATTTTTTAAAAATCGAATCTACTATTCATACAGGTGACAAATAATAATAAGTCAAAAAAGATGTGCTTGCGCCAAGGAAAATGGTCATTTTCGACACAGATGTACTCTTTTCTTAACAACCTAATTACCGCGGTTTGGTTTCTATCGGTCATTACTGTCTCATAACATTCGGGTATTTTCACTTATATTTTTAAATCACATACCATTATAGAAGATTAAAAATAGGAAAAGTCTGGAGGTGTAAGCTCCGATGAAAAAAGTAGGGTACTCCACTACTACGATCTATATTTTATCCAGATATCTCTGTACAGAAATCTTCCTGCATTGAAACGATTAACCCGAGTTCACCGGAGCTCCACTTTAGTATAACTCGAATACCTGACGGATCTAAAGTCTGTATTCTGTGAGGATTTGCGAAGTCTTTCTCGAAATAGAGCGTAGCTTCAGGAATAATATATGAACGTGTAATGGTACGATATCGGCCATTCTAAATGGAAAATAGAATACGAGTTCCCGAGAGAAACGGCAGGAAGTGAGCAGTCAATAAGTAATGAACGAGGAATTTCTGGCTCTGTTGGCCCGGCTCACTATTGGAGGATATTCCTACGATGACATTTCTAGTTACTCACGCAGTATCGATTCAGAACTGAAAATACAACAAAGTTAGACGCGATTTCACGTAAATAAATATTCGTTGCACAAATTCATTCGGTTTATTTTTTTTACAACCATCAATGTTTGTTTATATACAAAAAATCAAATACAATTTCAATATTCGGAATAATCTCCATTATTTTCTATGCCTGTGCCCCAATTTAGTGGACACCTGATGAATATTTTTCCGAAAAATGCGTTCTCTCACTATACATCAGTTCAGGGGTCGCAAACTGTGGCTCGCGAACCAAATGCGGCTCTTTGGGTACTAACATGTGGCTCTGAAGTACAATTAAAAATGAAATTACAATCAATAAGAGCAATTTTTCTGAGAGTTTTTCTTCATTTAATAAAAATATAATTAATATTATAACTTGTTATAATGTTACTTTAAATTTTCCTTATTTATAAGAATATATTTATAGCTCTCAAATAATTTTTAAATTGTTGTAATGGACAGGTTTGGCTCTTCCGTCTCAAAAGTTTGTCAACCCCTGCACTAGTTATTGATAGATTAAATTATCCTGAATTCATGGTTATTTTATTGAATTTCCATGTTCAAGCTCAAAACGTTCATTATTAGGATAATATAATTGCAAAATGGTTTATTTCAATTCCTATTAACAAGAATAAACGTATAAATGGAATAGTCACCATCTGAGTAACTATTATAGGTATTATTAAACATGTCTACACAATCGGAAATTTTACTGTTTAGGAATGGGTATTGTAATAGAATATAAAATTAATATAATTAGTAGTGTTTAATCTATATCGGAAATTGTGTTACTTAATTTAATTTAACATTGTTCGTCGTCAATGAATTATATAATCATTAATGAATCAGTAAATTTTCAGGAGTAAATGCTTCATATTATAAACAGACTATGGATTTCATTTATTTGTTGCATTTGCAAAAGTGCCAACCGCGATACAATAAAAACCCAAATGAGTATATACGAAATCTTTCTTTTCATTTTCAAGCATTCATCTCCTAAACAGGAATTACAAAACCTACAAAATAAATTTTATAAAATTCTCCAAACACTTGTGCTCACAAAATAGTCTTCAAGAATCTAAATCCACACGAACATTCACAATTCTAATCGCTGAAGTTACTGAAAATGGTCATAAAATCATGACATGATTTAATAACAGAATTGAACGTGATTTATAATCGTAGACATCTTTCCATTCAATGGTATCGTCTAATTTGTTTCCAATTCTTCGTTTCTGCCGCTTAAGCGGTACAGATTCCGTCGTGACGCCGCCGACCGACGCGACGTTTAATACTAATCAGGAAGCGGAGTCGCGCGATGCACGGAGAAACAATTTCAGAGTGTCTCTGACAAGCGGTAATTGGACTGTCCAGAGAAGTACGTGACAGAATTCCGCGCATTTCACCACGCTGTTCGCAACTGGATTTTAAATAATCCTTACATTTCTATTCGACATCGCAATTTTATTGTGGTCCCCGATTTCCCGTTTTCGAATACACCGCTGCGACCTGACACACTTCCATTAGAACAAATGCATAAACAATAAACTAGAAACAGCTGATCTTTATGGTTGAAGTTAGAAGAACTTTCGTTTTGTACACAAAATTAATCGTTATATACAGTATCGTGAAGAAAACCTAGACCAGCTACTGGAAAAATGTATTTCACAACGCATCATTATTTTGTGAATGCAATTAAAAGTATCAGTTAAAATAGGTTATTACCATATTATGTACTGCTTTAAATCCTACAACTTCTATTCGTAACCTTTTCGTGTATTGTTTGAAATAACGATGATATTTCAGGTGGATAGAGTTCGTGAGCCACATTGTATGCCCTCACAACGTGTCAAGTGAATATCAAGGCACACGTGCTGATTGTTTTTAGGTAGAGAGCACCACAGCCAAAGGGTTAATACGACCGATTCAATGTAATCGTCAAAAGGCTCGATTATTCCTCGAGTCAGCATCATAGGGCAACACCCAGACGTCCAAGCGAGCGGTTTCGAATTGTTGACCAGCGCCAGGTATCGAGGGAAATAAGGTGTCGGGGTTGTTGGCAAGCGGGCTCAAAGGAGCCCAGGAACTGGCTCGAGACGTATTCCCCGGTCGGCCGGCGTCGACCACCATGGGCATCGCCCACGTACCCGATCGTGCCTGGACAGCGGCGGCGTAGTCGCCTGGCCAATCGCCGTCGCGTTTCAGACCGTATGCATGCATTCATGTATGAGCCGTGAGAACCTAACTGTGAACGTAGCCCGTTGTCGGGGGCCAGACGGACCGTGCTTGGCCGGCCAGGGGTCAAAGGGCAGCACGCCAGTCGATTTTGCATGAACGCGCACTTTCGTTTTTCGGTGCCCAACGGATGACAAAAGGAACGGAGCAAGGAACGGAGCAAAGAACGCCGAGACAAAAGAATAACGACTGCCCCCTCCTCCCACCCATCGGGTACGATGCGTTTAACGTGCTGCGTCAAAATCCATTAACGTGGGGAGGGGGGGTATTAACTATAAATACTCTTCAGTCACTCGTTTCTTGATTGTTTTGGTACAGCATCGCTCATAAGTAGTTGAACACCTTCAACGATTTCAAAGAATAGAATGTTCAGTCTTTGGTGAAAGTTCGACCGCCTTCGGCGATTTTGTACTTCGAATTATCCTTTACTATGAAACAACAATGACTGTTCCGAAAAGCTACGTGTTACGCTGGCATTAGTATACAATAATGAAACAGATTAGTAGTTAGAAGAGGACGTAGATGGAGAAACAACTGATGGGAGATATTCAATGAAATGTCGAACCGAGGATAAAGGCAGACAGAATATGAGACTGTTAATCCAATAACAAAGACTTATAACTATTTAGAGTAGGCTTCATTCCACTAAAAGAAGTATGTATCATTAGGGTGGCCCTTGCTTATACTTCCTGACTATTTTATTTGCGTATTTCTTTACTCTCACCCTCCACAATGCTTCGTTTATAAGAAAATAATCCCTGAAAAAGTTTATTGCAATTGAACAACAGGAAAGGACATCGACCAGACCTCAAAGTTCTGAAATTCTCCATGTTATTGGAGTTTTTAAGGAATTTCTCAAAAATGGTAAGTTCTATCGAAATTTTGAATTTCAGCAAAATTTCGATAAGACTTACCATTTTCGAGTAACTCTTTATAAACTCTAAAAACATCGATACCTTTCTACTTGAGGGTGAGAACAAAAGAAATCGGATGTTGAAAAATAAGGGCCATCCTAATGTGTCATTCAAAGAAATAATGAAATAAATGAAATAAAGAATAAAATAAGAAGTAATGAAATAAAGAAATAATGATATGTGTTAACAATACTGCGGAATACTTGCTTGTCTTTAAAAATGAGAATCAAGTATAAAAGTTGTGTTGTTAAAACAATTATAAATGGTACTGTATGTTCAATCTCTTTGGACGACCGAATAATAGAGAAGGGAGTGCAATGTAGTTAATGAGTGTTATGGTACTATGTACTTTCTGAATTAAACTCGGCCGAAGTAGAAATTGAGTTAATTTGAAGGTGGAATTTAAAATCAGATTTAATTACAAATCCAATTCTGTGACTAAGATATAAGAATTAATGTATTTTTATACAAAAGTAGGTAATAGATATAGAAAGGAATATATTTGTACATATTTTTTTTTAAACAATGGCTTTCCAAGCTTTATTCAGCGTGCGTGTGATTCACTGCGATTGACTATAATATGACTATCGTGTTCATTCATTTTGACTTACTTTCACATGCATTAATTTACGATCATAAAAATGGAACAGAATCAAAGTAAACCCGGCTTCATCAATGAAGAATCATATTAATTTGAAAATTAACAAGGTAGTTTATGAATCTTTGTACAAGTTTTTACTTCTTTATACTTCATACATTTGCATGAGGTATAAATACATAAGATTATATCTTAAAAACATAATAATGGACTAGAACAACCAAATCCGTCAAAACGATGAATTTCGAATTCCTTATTTCACAATTACTGAAATTGTGAAGGTGCTTTTATTAGAGTTTATGTTAACCTTTAATATATTATACAATATACATTATACTATATTCTGTTATATTCTATTTCATATCATACATATCGACATATTATACAATTTAGTTTATCATATATTCAAGTGGTAGTTCTAACGTTAAAAAAATTCGAAAATAGTCTAAAAGGTTACAAATGCTTCGTCTTTCTTCAATTTCCATTGAAATCTTCTTTCAATCTTCATCTAGTACGTACCATGTCTTAATCCCGGAGAACCCGCGCACCACGAAAACTCAACTTGAACCACCGATCATCCCAGGAATGTGTTTCGTAACCCCAAACATTTCGCGACACTCTGGATGCGAATCCAAGAAAGAAACTTTTCCCCCGTTCAGATAAATTAACCCAATGTCAAGACTCGACCGACAGAAACTAAGAAAGCGAACCTCGAAGATGCGTACACTCGTTGGGGGTCGCTGAACAGCCCTTCGACCTCCTCGAATAAATTGTATCCAGTGACGGTAGACCACGAAAAGTTTCCCGGAGAATCCGCCGGCAGACATGTTTTTCTGCCTCGATTGCCTACACACGTCCCTTTTACATCTCTCGGCCGATCACCCCCCAATCCGAGTCGCCCCCGAAATCCGATAATCGACTCGCGTGCACACGAAGCTTGCCTCCAGAAATACCAGGGCCACGGTTCCAACGGCAAACACGTCGGATCCATTCGAACCACTTTCAATTGGAGATTTAACGACATTTGGTATGCATTAGTCTAGCCAGGGGCCGCCATCCCCTCCCCTCGTAAACACAGCGCCAGAATCCGATACGGATTTGCGACGTTTTACTCGATCTCCGGTGGATCGGGTGGATTAGGTCGAGAACGAAAAACAGAATTACTTTTTTCCAAATACTGGATTACTTGAACCTGACCATTGACAATTGAAAGTCAATGGGGTTGTGAGGAAATCAGGGACTTCTATCGAAACGTAGATACCGGTATTATACCGGTATTATACCGGTATTTTTGGTTGAACCTTTGCCTTATATAACCGAAACAATACCGGTATTTATTTCGGTTTTCGGTAATATATCGGTTTCGGTATAGCTTTGATGTTATAATATCGGTATCAAAATCATACCGGTTTAAGTCCCTGGAGGAAACTGATCCAGTTGAAAAGTTCAAAAATTCAGTCACCAAAATTTTGAAATAGTTGTTCAACGAATTGAATACCACAGTTTTTACTCTTCGGATAATATCATGATAAAATACATGTGTTTAAGTCTTTGTTATTAACTACTTCAGACTCCGTGTACATAATGATGCACATGTATTTCAAATATTTTTTAAGAGTACTTACAATCAACTATCTTCACTTCCTGTTGGTGTTTTAATACTGGTAACATTTCTGCTTATAACCTAAAATTGGTGCGGTTGTATCCGATGAAAGACGAGGTAAGATCTTTTTTACTTTCATGTAATTACTAAAAAATGTTTTGAAAGTCGATTTTTTTTTGTATTTATATAATATAAAGAAAGAATGGAATTAGTCACTTGCATCACTGGTTTTTTTTCACGCACCATGAAAATGTCAGTGCGTCTGTAGCCATCAAAAACGGATGTGCATAATTATGCACATTCCTTTTTTTATACAGATAAAGAAGGAAAGTTAAAAGCATTGTTGTAATCTTATTTCAATCTAAAACAGTAAAATACGTAAAAACATACTTTTTTTTTCCTTTGAAATTAATTCGACATTGAAGAGGTTAAGAATATAAGTATTTTACTTATTATGTACTTTCATTATTACTCTACGACTAAGTATACTTATAAAATGTTAAATGTTCCTGTTCGCAAATTCAATGTTTACCATCAGTGCGTGTGATCACCATGGCAGTCGACGCGTTAACATTAAAACAAGCAAACACTTAGGAGGAATTGGGGCAGTTTGATGCTAGGGACACAATGAAACATCAATGGTATCGCGATATCCATAAAAATGTAAAAGTTCCCAAACGTGACCAGAAAATAACATATAAGCGATCTCATCTTGTAGTCATGTTTTAAACTTTTAAATGTTTATGATATATATATATTCACAATATTGATTTATTTTCACTCGTGACTGAAATTCTTTAGATTTTAATAATTCTAGCTACTGTGCATGAAAGACAAACAATTTCCTTTTTATCCAAGACCAATTAGATACGAAAATATCTGTTACCCTTCAATTCTGAATGATTTGACTTTGGGTGGGCGATATTAGATGCGCCTTACCCTACTCAGAAAATAATACAATTTCTATTCAAAGTCAAACGCTTCCCGAAATAAACCATTCGTCGAGAATATTTCCCTCCCGTCATCGTAACTCCCATCTACCGTCCCCTCACGTTCTCATATTTACATTTTTCCCCTATTTACCCGTTCCGTACTCGCTGCGATCGACGGTAACCAGGCGGTCGAAGATAAATGGCACCGTAAGCTCGAGGTACCTGGCGTAAAGTAGAAGTTTCCTTGCCTCCACGGCCGGAATCGCCAATCGTGGGCCAATTCTTCCGGACTAAAGTAAAAGCCGAGCCGCGATTAAGCGCGAACGCACACGCGAGAGGAATCGAGGATGCATTTCCCAGCGGGTACCAGACGAGTAATTCGCTTGCAAATCGATTCGTGGGTTATTCCTTGCGCGCCACCGTTGAATACCATTTAACGCGGAATAGGAAATTTCATCGAATTCAGGCACGCGTTCCGAAATTCGCGAACACCGTGTTCACGGCGAACGGGAGGAGGATTTATAGAGCGCGCGGAGGAATGTCTGGTTACCGATGTAGGTTCCGCAATACAAAAGACCCATCGTGCCATTTTCGAATGGAACTATTGGGTTATTGAACCCTGAACTGATCGCTCTTTACAATCTTTATGTCATTCGAAACTTTGAATGAAGTTTCTGACCAGAGAAGTTTCGTAACCCGAAAATTTTGATTTTTTGTTTGATTTTGAAACTCTGCAGATTTGTAGGGAACAACACTGTAAGTATCAGGCAACTTTCTATGCTACTTTTTGACTATTCAGGATGATAACAGCCCTTAGGGGGTTACATACCTTTGACAGGTTGAAATATTTTTCTCGTATAAAAAACACATTTATTTAAAAATGAAATTATACATCTTTTTGTGTTTAAATTAAGCTGTATTTATGTATTAAAAGAAATTTTATACATGGAGAAATGACACCGTAGCAGCACGTTTCTCCAAGGCCTCTTCACATTTCCAGCACTTGCTTTAACAAAATTATCTCAGAGATTACTGGACCAATTCAAGTAAACACGAATATTCGTAAGACTACAATCTAATACCTACTTGTCGAAACGATTTACTGATTCACGGCATTATATTTTTTTATTAACAAAAGAAAATGAAAATTTAGGTCGAAATCGCATGCGTAGATTTGAGTAGTTGCCATCTTTCAAAAAATAAATTTTTTAAAGTCTACTTCGAAAAACACTACTAGATACAAATATCTGGTCTAATGTAAAAAAAAAACTATGTTTCCGATTAAACTCCATGGAGATGTCTATATTACCGCAGATACTATAACTGTAAAGAGGTCTTGGGAGAAGATGCTGCAACGGTAACATTTCTAAAGATATCAAATTTCTTTTAATAAGTAGATACAGCTTAATTTATACACAAAAAGATGTATATCTTGATTTTTAAATGAAGCGTTTTTTATGTGAGAAACAGATTCATAAATATAACCCTGTTTTTCGACCTGTTAAAGGAATGTAACCCCTTCCTATTTTCCTGTATATCTTGAAAACTATAGTAGTTACGAAAAAATTGTTGCAATGAAAATTTCATGGCTTTCTATGCTCCCTAAAACTGTGGCATGGAATTGATAAAAATTTATTTGTTTATTTAAACAACAAATTTTTGACAATTTCAGTTTTATATTTTTACAATATTTAAATATAGTACCATGGTATAGTTCAAAAAAATACAGAGTTACAGTTCTAGGAAAAGAACACATACTTTATCCTTGTAATTGAACAGCCTATTTTATGTGTACCAGGCAAATGCTCATGTGAAAAATTTAAGAAACAAACATTTCTATATAGTTTAATGAAATTTTTCGTTTTAGTGCAATAAAATTCTAGATAGGTAAACTAAGTTTCTACCCCTTTCCATTATTTGCAAATTAATGCGCAGAAGTCTGAAATAAAGATTCATAGCCGTAACTACAATAGACTCACGGACATTACATTTTTATCTATTAAAAGAACGTTTAATAAAGTGTTAACATTTGAGTGCAGTTACTTTAAATGTACAATAGGAAGGACCATAGACACGTGGATACGGACTACAATGAAGAAATTAAAAATGCATGTTAAATAGCAACCAAGGTTTCATGAGGTCTCATTATTACAAATTTAGCTGAAAACTTCGAAATTTATATAATATAGGTATACGTACGGAAAATGGATAACTTTGGTTAACATCATTGGTCGATTTCAGACAATTTTCAACAGATCTCATCGTCCTAACAAATATTTCTCAATAAGTATAAATAGCGAGTTTTGATTGATCGCTTCAATTATAAAACCAGTGACACATCATCAATTCGGTTGTCATGTTAAAATTACTAACGGCGAGATTTTAACGATATAATAATTGGTCTAGCACGTCCAAATCCTCTTCAAATAAGGACGTAACAGGAAAAGAAATTAGAAGCGACTGTTAGCCGAAGGCTGATGAAACGCGACGTCTATATCTACTTTCGACAGCGAAATTAGCAAGGCCGAATATTCGTCCTTGCTCATCGTGATGGTATTCACCTAGGTCACGGCTAATAAACAGCTTGGGGAGATCTCTGTTAGCTTCCGACTCTGTCGGTACAGCGTGTGCTCGATGTGTTCGATGCCTCGAAACTGATTTTCTTGAATTATCGAGCCGATCGCCGCTAATTCGCAATCACGTAACAGTGATTGATGGACCTTTCCATTTCAAACGGCCTTGAACCCATGTTTCCACTTCAGGTCATCTTCTCACGACCACGTTTATTTGTGTCTTTCAATACACTAACCTTGTTCGCTGTTAGACTATATGTAAGATATTCGACGATAAAAGAGCTAAATAATGAAATAGCGAGATTACAAAGTGATGAAATGAAAAAATGATGGAACAGTGAAATAGTAAAATAGTAAAGTGACAAAATGAGAAAATAAAAAAATAATATAGTCTTGAAATGATGGAATAATGAAATGATCGAATGGAAAAATGGTAAAATGGTAAACTGTTAAAATGATAAACTAGGTACATGGTAAAATGAAAAAATGGAAAAATAGTAAAACGGAATCGTGGTAAAATTGAAAAATAAAGAAATGTACAAATGGTCGAATATAATGCCACAAGACTACTACCATTTTATAGGTTTGTGTGGAATTGCAAATATATTCGTAAATTTATGTCGTTCTTACACTACTATAATGTGAATTTTATCTCAGAACATTGCTTAATTGATCGCATCAATTTCCATTCTATTAGCTCTTACCACTTTTATAAAAAAAATACCCTTCCAAAACTGCCGAAATTTTGAATCCTTAGATAAAGCAACCCCCGGAAACAGCATAAAGAAATGCACTGGAGGCTTCTGTTGTGGACCAGACAGTCTCATAACGCGGCTGAAAGTTCAACACGCGTGAAGAAGGTTCCGCGTGAGATAACGCTTAAGTATTTATGATTGCCTGCGGAAAGAAAGCACGTAAGAAAACTAATAAATAACTTCAACCACGTTCGACCGACCGATGGCTGACAACCTTAATCTGACAACGTCTACAAATCTAACTGTATTACCGTGAAGTACTTATTAAACAGTCGGGTGGTGATTCTAGAAGAAACAATACGCCAAAAAAGAGAATAAAATTTTCCTTTGAGGTTCTATTTTCAAGAAAATCGAAAGTGAAAATTAATTTCAAAGCATGTATGCGCCTGGTAGTATGTAGAAACGGAATGCAATGAACAGACGGGCTAGTCATGGCCTATCACAGACGAAATAATATTTCGAATCCACGCATAACCAGCAGATTTTCAAATTCAATTATCTCGAAAAGAAAGCCTTGAATGAAACAATGCTGTTCTATATTGTCGACTTATTTTTGCTCGTCGAACCTCTATGCGGCCGGTTGTAGGTACCACGATTGTGGGAACACGATTTTCTCGACATTCATTTCATTCATTCCATTTCTCTCGCCTAATATTCGTTCCATTATTTTGTCATAAAAAATGCATATCGAATTTAAAACAATGACATGAACCTCCGAATCTCCATTCAGAGGGTAATTAGCGTCCTATGTTACATGGTCCTTATATTCAGAAAGATAGCGTTCACGTATAATAATAATATGCAATATGATTTGACTGTGTCGTATATTATAACATACTGTTACTACACAATTTTCATTTATCAGATTCTCGTTTTTATGTAAAGAAATAAGTATTAGTTATGGATAAATCTTGCTTACATTGAAAGTCGTGTTTTTTTGTTCTTCAAAATAAGTTACTAACGTTCAAACTTTGCGGTTCAAAAAGGTCATTTATTATACAACAATTTTATACACATGAATATCCTTCTGCATATCACCTCATATATTAATACCGTTAACGCGTTCATCATCTCGATCAGTGGAAACTGACGCTAAACTCGTACAGTGGGACCAATGAAATCTTTGAATAGAATTCTATGTATAAGTCTAATGCTTATTAAAGCTAAAGCCGAAAGAGTATAAATTATCAAAATACACTCATGAAAATGGATAGATAAAATCATTAAATAGAGTTGTCCGATACTTCACAAATTTTCTCTAACACGCCACCGTCTGGATACTTACCTCGAACCCGTAATTAACGCGTTAAATGAATTGCAAAAGTCATATCATATCCATCAGAAATCGACCGAAAAACGAGGGCCCCTAATCGTGTCGTGTCACGATGGACCACTCGAGGATCCAATATCGTCCTCATTTTTCGTCGTCGAAACGGGCCGAACAAGGATTTTGAGTGCGGTTGTCACGCGTCACTCTCAAGGACCCTTTTCCAACGACCCGTCGACGGCCGATCGACGACACCATCGGGGTCGTTCTCGTCCGCTGGAGCACATTTACGATCGCCCCCAGCCACGCCGACCGGCAAACACACCAATTCGACAAGATACACGCGGCTCGGTAATTGGGTAATTGCTATGCTAAGGTATACCGGTGCGTACTGGGTAATTACCGTTCCGCATCGGTGTCTGGGCTAACGGACTGTCGCTTTTGCCGGTAAAAAGCGAAACTCTTGGCTCCGAGGAACGAGGAAATTATTTTTGGATCAACTCGCCACAATTCAACGGTCTCGTTTAACGAGCTTCGCGGGTAATGATGATGTAATCGTAAACACCCGGTAGTTCTTTTTTCCCCCAAGGGAATGTTGTCGGAAATTAGTGGGTTGGACAGTTCTGGTGTTTTTAACCGGATATTACTGTAACACTCTACTACGTAATTTGTTGATATTTACGCGTCTGTTTTTTTATATACTTTCTTTGACTTTATCGCGTCTTGTGGCTACAGTAGTGCCAAGTGTCTAGTACATCGTGGTGCGACGGACTAGAGATATTTATACCTATGTGCAAAAACTAAACTAAAATATACAGTATGATTCGTCTGTAGAAGCTTTGATTTTTGAAAAAAATGATAATACTAATACATCTTTATATGTAGCACGTAGTGTAAGTGCATTGAATACAAAAAAGAAGGTGAAAGTAAAGGGAACAGGAAAAAAACTGCACTTATTACACAGTGGGTGATCAAATCATTATAGTCACAGTACAAAAACTATGTCTTTTTTGTATTTGTGTAGAAATGAAATTGCAATATCAAGATTTCTACACTGGGTAATTTTTAACTGTCCACTAATTAGACTTAGTTTACGTAATTATCGAAAATACAGTTAAAATCGTAAAATTGTCAATTCAGGCAGGTAGTTCTTATAATCTGATCACCCAATGCAGATATACACCTAACCCTGAATCGAATCAAAATGATAAATAAACTTTGTCTAGAGACTATCAAAGCTAAACAGACAGTCACAAGTATATAAGGTTATTATAGAAGAATGGAAGAACACTAAATTTTGAAATAATAAGAATTTATTTGTGGAGTTCAAAACATAAGAAAAATACTGTTAGGCTTTCGTGGGTTTTTCGTAGAAATGAAGCCACGTTACACAGTACAGAGGACATATCAGTCGAAGATTGGTTCTTTGAAAATGCGGATTTGAACACACCATTTTGTTACAATTGAAGAACAGAAAATCAGATCATTAAGGATAGAAGATAAATGATCACAAGTCTTAATAAATGCAATTTTAGAAATACGCATGGAAATTGTGAGTGCCGTGATACTTTATTGGTTGTATACAGGGTGTAATAAAAGTGTTGTAGGTCCCGGCAATGGGTCACTCGTGAGGTAATTTGAAACAAGTTTTTCCTTAGCAAAAATATTATCCGAAGTATTGTTAACGAGATATTAACGAAAAACCCGCAGTGCCGGCGGAGCACCCGCAGTAGCGTTGGCTTCCGATTGGTAGGTAACGTCACCGCTACAGTTCGGTCGGCAGACTCGCTTTCCGATTGGTCGGCGTTTTTTCGTTAATATCTCGCTAACAAAGCCTCGGATAACATTTTTGCGAAGGAAAAATTTGTTCCAAATCACCTCACGAGTGATCCATTTCAGGGTTCTACGACACTTTTGTTACACCCTGATTAACATCGCAATTTCCCTCATATCTTCAAGTACACAAATAAATTCGTATTATTTAGAAATTGTAAGGCTTCTTTCCTTTTACACTGTACATATGACAACACTTACGGTACGTCTATGTATTTATGTTAGTACACAGCAACGAAAAATGTGGTGTAAAGATGTCACTCTCTTCGAAATACCAAACAAATTCCCCACACATAGCAGGTGTCACAACGCTTATTAGTGGTGCTGACCATCAAAATGAAGCATATTCAATATAAGCCAATTTCGTAATCGTCGGTACGCGTCACGACGAGGACGTCGATCACGAATTAATCGTCATTTCGATTGCTCGAAGAAACGAAAGAAAGATCGAGGGGATCAAGTAACAGAACGAACGATGACGAACCCGGCGATGACGACGCGACAATGATCGTCATCGCAAGGTGAGTCGGATATTTGTGCATCGTTTTGACCCGCGCCATGACCCGCTGATGATATTCTCCCGATGACACGATCGCCCCCCGGCAATACTTTTAATGCCGGCGCGGTGCGACGCAACGCGGGGGGATCCATTCGAGGACTCCACGATCTTGCCGAGAATTTTTCGTAAGAATCGGGTACATTGTAAGATCCTTCGACGTTTCCATTAAACGGTAAGCAACTTTCAGAGATAATTGCCTCGCAATACCGTCGTGCGAGAGATTTTTTACAACTTTTTCCTTAGTATGAGGGATCGACGAGTCGCCGCAAATAAAAACTTGCTCGAGCCTGGTTCGTAATAAACGGATGGAAAATATGGCGAGAATGACAGTGATTTTATTAATACTTTGTGCTAAAAGCTCGAAATGAGGTTGAAGGTGAACGGATAATTTTATTCGTTCGTTAATTACGAAATGAATAAATGGTGTTAATGACACGGGCAACGGATTAACGAGGAATTGAATCGAGTCTGGTGACATGAAAATTGCGAATGTCAATTAACGTGGATGGTAAAGGATAAGTACTACGATAGTATTTTTCTTATTCTGAGTAATGAATACTGTGCTTTTTAATGCGTGTCTTTAGTTAATTATACCTACGTATACCGAATATATAATTACTCGAAGAATAAATTGGTTACTCTTCAAACATTGTTGAAATGATTTGGGGTTTTATAGGTAAATATTTTTTTCGCGATTATTACAATAATGTCTAGTGTTATTCCAATACAACGTTTATTCCATAAGTGTCCCTTTTTTAAATTTCACGAGTCTAGAGGAACCATGAATACAGTAGATAGGTATATGTTAAAAGTACTAAAAAGAATTTACCAAAACAGTAACTTCAATGCCTTATGTACATTTAATATACGAAAATGTGGTAAATATTATTATGATTATAATAACGCTAATTTAATCATAAGTATAATAATATTTTCAACATTTCTTCTTGTTAAATTTACATAATAAATAGAAGATTTATCTTTTATTATAATAATAAGAAAGTACTGTGACAATAACTTCAAAAAAATTATTTGTACCGACAAATTACGATATCACACACAATGAAATTAAATATGACATTTAATATTCGTATTGTTTACATTCCAAATAAACACTACGAAATTTGCTACACGTTGCTCATACGACGTTGTAGCCATATGTTTTTCTACACATGCTTGGCCGCTAATGTAGTTCATTACCAACAGATTTTAGCACTTATTTCACGAGATATTACGAGTGGCAACAATACGTGCTAGGGTATTAGATTTCCTTACTTTATACTTCATGCAATGAAGACGATCATTATTATTATTAACGATTCTACTTGTTTCCCTCTACCGTAGAAATCATTTGATAAGTCAGGAATAGAGTAAGTGTGGTTATTACTGCGGATGCCTCGATTACTGCGGAGATTTATGAAACAAATAATATTTAATGTTGAAAAGTACATAAGCTCTTGAAGATTAATGATAAAATTACTTTAAACTTCATTACAAATAATTATTGGTAAATATCTACAGCAAAGTTGTAATTAATTCTTTTATCGTAGTTTGAAAGTCGTTAAGCTTTGATCGATTTCCCAAAATGACGGTTCCGAATGCCTATTTAAAACACATTTATATGTTTGTTATCAACAGTAATACATATAATGTAGCATTATTACTCCATAGAGTAAGTTCTTTTTGCAAAAAGACAGTAGATTATTCATCTACAGTGTATTTTTAATTTTTATTTCTTACCGCAGTATTAAATACAATACTTTACACCACCTGTGTTTATTACTGCGGACATGCATGGATTACTGTGTGCCAGTTACTAACGAAATACCGATTACTGCGCGTATATTACTGCCGACTTGTGTTAAGAAAAATATTAGTATAAATACCTACCTATATCTTGTAAATAGCAAAATTAATTATGTTAGGTAACTGCGTAACCTAACCTATTTTCGACCGCATTTACTAATTTAAAAAATAAAGCTACAGAATTAATGTTGTTGAAAAAAAAATCAGAATAAAAAAATGTTGAGTTTCTTTTGAAAAGTTTATTATTTTTTTTATTATTACTGTTTATATTGTAATAAGGCTTAATATAATACTATAAATATATAATAAATGAATACTTTCTGTCTTGTATATTATGTCACATCCTTCTTACATATAAATCATTTTTCTATTTACAAGATATAGGTAGGTATTTATACTAATATTATACTTAACACAAGTCGGCAGTAATATACGCGCAGTAATCGGTATTTCTTTAGTAATTGGCACACAGTAATCCATGCATGTCCGCAGTAATTCCTGCAGTGAGATGTGGCATTAATTTCTTTGATTTCTATTATATCCGTCTATTAAGTATCCTGTTCTCATTTTATTATGGAATTAATATCAGCAAACTTACCTAAAAACAAGAAACAGGGACTTTCATTAATTTGAACGTTTTATCGAGCACTTTAAAGTTAACCTATCCTGAAAAACCGCAGTAATACCCACACTTACCTTACCTTCTGCCAGCCTGTCCCGTGAATTTGGCAGATTCTCGGGATAAGAAGAGACGAAGAAGACGAAGAAGAGGAAGAGAACAGGCACGCGGAGGCGAGTTCTACGATATTCAGCTCGATCGATTCGCATCGCCCCACCTTCATTTTTATTCGGCCTTTGGTACAGAGGACTTGAGATACGCACCAGAGAGCCACGACCTCCTCCGCCGTTATTTATCACCGATTATTTCACGCGTTTTACTTTTTTCCGCCGGAACGAGGCATTATTTCGGACTGCGTTACCCACCTCTCGCTTGGGATAATCGACGACCTTCGGTCGAAAGAAGTACCCGTCGAGACCGGGGGTCAACCGGTTTATTCGAACAACTTTTCGAACGACTGTGCAGAATTATTTAATCTCTTCCTTGTACTCCTCGCCGCGTTACGAGAGAATAACGTATTGATCCTTTGTGTGTCGCGGTTAATTAACCCCTCGCGTCATCGGGACGATATGTTATAAAACACCTCTTCCTTGGACGGGTATAAAGTAGCATTTTTATTTCTAACGACAAACTTTTCCTAATACTCAATTTTATGATCTCTTTCGTTACTAATTAATAAATTTATCCATGAAATGTTGAAATTTGTGCCAAGTAATAATAAACCAACATCTGTAGACAAATTTTAATTCCATTGCAGAAGTGGGATATTATACCGAGTGGTCCACCTAACTTTATCACCCGGAATATCTTGCTTGTTCTTGATAATATTACAAATTGTTTCACATACAAGTTGAATGGTTTCGAGGGGGAGGGGGGAGGGGCGCACAATTTGACATGATTAGTTTTTTCTTTGGTGAATGCATAGACATATGAAGGTCACCGAAGTTTTTTTAACAAATGGAATCATATATTTTCTAATACATTGTCCGACCTAGCTGGACATTCTCCACAAAAAAGTATTAACCTATCTATGCCGAAAAACCATTAGTTTAGGAGATATTTTAATTTCAAAATTACACACGATGTCTATCGACGTACTTGTGAATATCAACTTTAAGAAGGTAAACATCGTATTACTAGTACCACTTTGCTATTCTGAAATTAAAATATCTCTTAAACTAATAGTTTTTTTTGGTAATAAAGTGAGATGGACCACTCTGTATATGTATTTGCGGTTCATCGTTGTATTTTATTTTTTTATCTGTTTTACGTGAAACGTCCAGATCTCCTATTTCTGTAAATACGAGTTACGTATTTGAAATTTAGAATTGTTTTGGAGTTCGTGGATATTAGTAATTTTTGCATAATCTGTGAAAACAAGAAAATTAAATGCTATATTATTATAAGTCATTAATCTGTCATTCGTCATCATAAATTTATTACCGCAGTTTATTATTCATTAGAATTACATTCTGCTGAAAATTATTCTATAACTATGAGCATCCACCTCCATTTTTCACGATTACAATACATACTTAAAGTACACTTCAACTAAATAGGTTGTTTGAAATTCGACTAAATCGCTCGCACATCGTCACACGGCCGAGGTTTCCCGAGTTTTCACGAAGTCTCGCGAAATTCCGTCGCGCTCCTCGTTCCGAGAAATATCACGCGATTTCGCCGAAACCAATGTTGGCACGCACCTGTATCGCGCGATGACTCTCCGCCAATCACCGAATTGTGCAAAAAAAGACTCTCGGTGCTCGGGTATTGTCCTACGCCGAAAGCCCGCAGAACAGGAATAATACTGGTACTGTTCTTTCGCGACAATTTGCACGTGCCTCGCGTCGTTGTCATAAAGTTTCTATTGTTGCAAACAGCCAACATTTAAAGCACGCACATCGCATCAGAGTTCACGACTCTTTACTTTGTATAGTTTAATAAATGTTGTAAGTATTCTGTCACTTATTGTAACTTCTCGTGTGTTTTACTGGACTCGCGCAAGAGTCCTCCTTCAACCTCCACGCTCAGCGCTCAGCGATCTCAGCGATTTCATATCGGAATTTGCGGCTATCAAGCCCGTTTCGATACATAGGTGTTTTTTTATCAATCATTAACAAAACAGTTAATAGACTCTGATTGCTAACATACGAATGCGTCTGATCATAGAAGATGATCATGAGGTAATCGATGGTGGAAAATGATGGAAGGTGAAGAAATTTGAAAAATTTTCAAGAATTTACTTACCGACAAGCGGCACCATAAGCGTATAAATGGGTTGTACACCGGCAATCGCTTTCGCGATGTTCTGCAACTGCGGTAGATAGTCGATGAAGCAATTAGTGTCCGGTACCAGCTGCCTCGGTCTCACTTCGATTTCAACGGATACTGAAGACTTCTGCAGAATTTGCTGTAACATACAAGAAATCATTATATAGGTTTTTTGCTCTTTATTATGTACCCATTAGAGATCATTATCTACAAAAGGAAAAATTACTAAATCAAATTTACATATCTGGACCCCAGAGCCAGAGTGTCGATGGTAAAGATACTTCGTTCTAAATTGTTTAGTTTTTAATATAATAATGTAAAAATGATATTAAGTCCATATCTTGTTCCGAGTCAAACAGTCGAATGTCTTAATGTAATGTTCAACAACTTCTACATAAATCCACTCAATGGTTCGAAGGTAGCGACTATTTCTCGTTGAAACTTTGCCGAACGATTCCAAAGTTACAAGATTTCGGCACTTTTGATTTGCTCTCCTCTGAAGTTTGAAAAATGTGACTTAATACACCCTGGTTTTGGGGTCCAGATATACAGTATAAATATTATAGTTAATTCCTAAATAAATAGCACGTATGATATTACAGTATATGTAATGCATAACATCATATTACTAAAGGCGACAATTGACATAAATCATTGCATCATTACTAGAGTACTCGGGACGAAGTTTAAGGGGTCATGCTCAGTCAGGAGGCCGAAAAAAGAGTGTTCTTTGGGAATTTTTTTCTCGAAAACTATAAGAGCTTTTTCACAAAATGTGTTTGTGTTTCAAAGATTGCAGTTTATACATTATAAGGTAATTTTTTTATTTAAAAATATTTATTAGTAAAGAAATGGTAAGCGATCTCCCGGATGTCTCTTCACAAAAAGTGGTCTGCCGTGATCACTGTAACTTTGTAACGGTTCATCTGAAATTAAAAATTCAGTAAGATTTATGTAATGGAAGAACTAATGTTCTTGAACGTGGGGTTTTTCGAAATATTGATTAGGAACAAAATAGCGGACGTTTCCCTGAAAAAGTGCGATATTAATCTAAAAAATCACTCGTTTTTAGTCAATTGAAAAAAAAGTATGGAACGAACAAAAGAATCCTTCGTTCAAGGACAAGTTTTTCTGATTTGAAATAAGGCGCAAAAGGCTTCATGTAAATCGACACAGTAGTTTTCGAGAAATATTGATCACCGATTTGAAAAATGTAGTTTCGAAAAAAACGCGTTTAAAGTTTCAAGTCAAGCTTACACTTATATAAAATGTTCATTTTGTAACGCCTGTAACTCTGTCATTTTTAATTGGATTACCTTGAAACTTGCACAGAATATTCTCGAGATGTTGTACTTAAAGAAAATGTAAATAGTGAAAAATCTTTTGAAAATTTTTTGAAAATTTCTGACTGAGCATGACCCCTATTTTTAATCGTATATCGTCGGAATACATTATTTTATTTAACAACAAACGAGCACAAAAACATTCCGTTCAACTTGATAAATTAAATTAAACCAAATCTTTGGTTTTCTCCCGGCACTCATAGCGGGACCTATTTGTTCCGCGGATCGACCCAGGAGGACGCAGTATGCAACGGAAGAGACAATACAATTGAATCCCACGTATACACATGGGGCGCATGGTGGAACGACTGCGCACACTACGGAGAACAATGTCGACTCGGCGGCATAACGCGAATACCAAGTAGCTATTGTTACAGCGAAGGATACGAACGTAATGAGCCCTCTAATGTTACCCTTTGCCCGTGGGACGATGATCGATACACGACGGTAAATACTGTGATATATTGGTCCCCTCTAGCCTAGCGAATGAACTGCGCACAATGTGTACACATTGAAACGTTGGATTCTGTCATAAATAACTACAGCAGAACCGCGATTATCGGAAACTTCTAAATACTGATTGTTGGAGCACAGAACTAATGGACAAAGATAATAATGATTCATCTGTTTTTTATTGATGTATGAAATTATAGATCTCCTAAGTGAAATATCCCGAAAACCGTTTATCAGATTTGCTGAATTTGTCTCTCAAATACGCGTAACAATTAACCCTTTCAATGCAGCGGATCACTGTATTGTAGAAATCCGATCGAAAACTGCCAAGCAGTACAATCGTTCCTCTTTCGTTTCGTGTCGAAAAATATTGCTTCGTTACAACAATACTGTCAATACTAGCAGTTAGAATTGGATCATTGATTATGTAACATTTGGCAGTCCTGCGTTTAGAAGTTTGAAGTAGTTGTGTCTGACCATATAAAAGCAGATCAAGCAGCATTTTTCGACAAATAGTTAAGTACTAAGGATAATGAAACATTAGTAATAATTAAGTACTTATAATAACTAGACGTCAATACTAACTCAATATCAACATTAAAAGAAACACTTCGGACGAATAACAATTATTAAGTTTAATGATGGTAGAATATACAGGGCGTCATGGAATTGCTGGTACATCCGGGTAGATGGAGATTCTACATGAAAAAATAAGTCAAAAATATAAAATAAAAATTTTTCATTTGAGACTTCGTTTTTGAAATCATCGACTTTGAAAATCTGTTGAATACGCGTGCAATTGAATAGGACTTGGCTAGCGCGTCTGTTCATTGTATTCCGTTTCTACTTACTACCAGGACCACGTACATACGGTTTTAGATTAATTTTCAAATTCTATTTTCCCAAAAACAAAGTCTCCAAAGAAAAGATTTATGGCATATTTTCGACGTATTTTTTCACGTAGAATCACCCCCTACCCGGTTGTACCACCAGTTACATAGCACCCTCTAGTAATATTCACTGTAGAATGGTTCCTTGTAATTCTCGTAGGATTAGATTTTCGATTGTATGGACTTATAATCCACACAAATACACAGGAAGATTGTTACTAAAATTTATAAGAGTCTTTGTATTACTTCTTACACGAGAAAATTTCCACCGAAAGAAATAATTTAATAATTTACGTACGTGTGACTGCATCAATGAACGTATCAATCCGTATAAACATACGCTGTCTATGCACATAGAATAATTTAAAAACTACTAACAGAAATTAAAAGAACTCATTAGCACGTCACTAGTCGTTGTTCGAAGTGCCATGTGAAAAATTACTGCATAAAATGACTGTATAAAATTACTGCAATTTATCTAAGATAACGTCTTTTTCAATGTTGTGTAACTTTTATCATAAACGGTTTAATGTGACAGCTGCTTCTTGCGCGGATTTAACCACAATTCAATAATAAGTTAATTAATGTTTCGTTACCGCATGTGATCAGTTGATGTTATATTCAACCACTGAATGTGAGTTGGGTGTTTGGGGTCATATGATCCCTCTCTAATAGGATAAAATGATCCCAGGAATCATTTTACCCATATGCTATATTATTGTTTTTTGCTTTAGTTACAACCGGAGTGGGGCAGAATTTTATTCGAATAATACACAGTGAAAAGCAGCAGTATCTAAGAGTGTCGTTTTGAGCTTTAAACAGTTAATGAGATTAAATAATTGTTCGACAAATGTCGATTCATTCGTAAAGAAGTATTATTTTATTATAAAAATTGAAATTTCTATATTTAAACAACTAGAAATGACGAAATACTTTTTTTATCTTTTATTCGTTATTCGAAACGTTTATTCGAAAAACGCTAAATGAAGCTGTCGTTTATAATTAAGTGTCATCGCGTGCGCGCGGCGTAAATCACTATCGCGTA
The DNA here is from genome assembly GCF_001272555.1 of Dufourea novaeangliae. Lineage (NCBI taxonomy): Eukaryota > Metazoa > Arthropoda > Insecta > Hymenoptera > Halictidae > Dufourea > Dufourea novaeangliae. The sequence continues at coordinate 2,680,416 of NW_015374014.1, read as the reverse complement.
GACAACAGGATGCCCTCGGTGGATCACGTCGATTTCTGCGTAAATGAGGCTGCGACGCTCGCGCGTTAGCCAGTAATTAAAATCGCCGCGGTGACTTCTCACATGTGGCGGCGCGCATGCACGCACGAGAGTGCTTACAACCTTACCACTTCCTGCATTTAGATTAATAAAGATGCGTTTTAGATGAGTGTTCAAACCCAATTATCTAGAAAATACAACCTCAAAGGACAAAAATTTATTTTTCTTTTATATTCAATCGTCTATTTGTAACAATAAAACTTGAAGTATGGATCTTGAACTACAAATCATCATCCCTCAATCATGGATTATCAAGCTTAAACTATCAATTTGAACCATGACACACAGGAAACTATGGAAGTTCTTTAAGGTTAATGTCAAACAATACTTGCTCACGTTCGAAAGATGCTTTCATACTTCTTTACAAGCAACGTTAAGCTATACAGTAACTTCGCTGAAGGATTGAAGACACCTGCTCTAAAATATTCAAGTTGCCATCTTATGTATAATCATAATCACCTGCACCGACTGTTCCCTTTACTCACAGGACATAAAGTATCATACGCTAATGAATGAAAAGAAATATAATAACGGAAAGAGAAAATATTCTGTATCTATAACGTATTAATTAATATCAATTCTTTTGATCGATTTTCTTACATCAGAATCAAGTACTGAACAACTGACAGAGATGTATTTTAATTTTTCCTACAAATTTTTTTAATAACTTCAAATTAATACGATTTATGACTGTTTCGATTTAATCAATTCGAAATGCTAAGAAATTCGGTTGATATGTATGCCGATTCGATCTAAAATTAATTTAAATCCAGAGTACTGAATATAGCTGCACACCGTGAAAAGTAAAATTATTCACCGTGACGGGGAATGGAGTCTGCACGACGGTGCATAATGAACATCGTTAAAAATCGTCGCGCGCCGGCCTATTACGGATTCGTAGGTATTTCGAACGGCAGTGAATTCTGGAATGTTAGCTTTCTTTGAGCCCGCGACGCACACACGATACATGATAATTACCCGGGGACGAAGTTTTATCGAAACTGAACGCGTAGGAAATGGTAAAGGAGAAACGGTGACTTGCGTCTTTAGTGATCTTAATCTCAACAGAATCGCTAATAGCCTTACGAGAATACGTTAAGTCGGTGAGAAATAAATGGCTGACTACCATTCATGTCTGTAGACTGTTATAATTGTATATATTGAATTACTAAGTGTCTAAATGTTACTCATCTATTATTCATTTTAATTTTTTCATACAATGCATACTTTAAAAGTTATTCAGGATGAACAAGTTGCATGAACCACCCTGTATAACCCTTATTTGCAATGAACGACGTCGTCAGCCTACAAAAGTGGTAGTGGTGATCGCCAAAAAACGAATTCCTTAGAAAAATTAAGAAATCCCTTTTCGACAATTAGCGATTCATCTGTAAATTAAATAGTTCGGTTGATAAACGTTGCTTTGCCCGACAGTCTCACTTGGGATAACGTACTGTGTTCAAATTCGCCTTGTAACGCGACAAGTCGCACGGTGTTGCATATATCGGTATAGTATGCAACGGTGCAAACGTTGCGTGTTATCGGTTGGTGTCAACGTGTTCACCACGCGGGGTCCCCGGCGTGAGCTGTGAATCTGTCCTTAACGTGACGCGAGTAGGTTTCCGCGTCAGTGTCGAACATTAACAATTTCGCCGGAGGCGCGCGCTGCCTGCACGTGTCTGCGTGGCCGCTTAATATGCGTGGGCGTTGGAGCCGCGGTGCGTGATTCAAGGCGGGTTCTCACGAGCCACTCGTACGGCGTCGAGGGGGCGACGACGGTGAAGTTCGGGGGGGCGGGGGGTACGAGGTGCGAGAGGACGACACGAAGCCGAAGAAAAGTGACGGGGGATACACACGAAAGAGGCGAGGCAGCCGGAACGCCGCAACGGTACGCCATCGGTCGTTTAGGAATTCGCGAACACTTTAAACGGGAGTAAAGCACGCCGGAGGGTTCGCCCTCCTCGTTCTCGTCTCGGCCACCTTCGCTTCGTGATAGCACGCGAAACGGGAGTGAATGCATAGTAGTGTGCGGAAACTTGCGCTCCAGCTTAGGGATAAGTATCCTTTTAACAGGTCATTCTACTTTGACAGCCGAGAAATGAAGGCTGTTTTTAGGGATTCTTTCCTCGGTAAATACTTTATGTAATAAAATGCATCTTGTAAGTATTTAACTACTTACAAATAATATAAAAAAACTAACAAAATAATTTTATTATATTTTGTTTTAACCAATTAACAGTTTACCACGGGCAGGGCGCACATATCATGCAACCACATAATTATTAAAAAGATACGTGTAAAAAATATTTTTTTTTTCACATTTTTCATCATGAATAGAAGTAGTTTAGTAAAAAAATTAGTAAAATAAATTTGAAGACCATCTACACTACTACAATATGAAGCATTGTTTTTGTAACTCTCATAAGGTCAATTTAGACAAAAATGGAGTTAAAGCTAGTTTTTGCTATGAATAGAAGTAGTTTAGTTTCATTGTAGTAAAACCAATATCTATTATACGGTGTAATTTTTAAGGGGGGAGGCTCCTTCGAGGTCAACTCTGAATTTTTCCGGGGCTGTCAAATAAAACGTGCGAGATCAATTTCGGACAGCACGAGCTCGTCGCGTGGCGGGCGTTCCCCACTCCGTTCCCGCCGCGCGCTGTCCTGTTTACATACAGGAACTTTGGGTTCTTTCTATAAGAAACCACTGAATAAATTAAGTCGAAAATTAAGGAACAGATGATTTAACTCTTTCTCCAGATTTCGTCCGAATTTCAACTAGAAAATAGTGATAAAAATACTTGATTGATATAATAAAAATTGATAACTTAAGTACTTTCTCCACTCACTACTTACTCTTAATTAAACGCTCGCGGTCCGATTAATAAAACTAAAAATCTAATTGTGACCCGCAAGTCTGAAAAGGTTACCGACCCTTGATCTACACGAATCTCAATTTCGGAATGAAAAAACCGACGTCCAACCACAAACCCGCAAGAAAAGATCCCATATAATATTTTCTACAGTTCCCACAGTATACGTATACACCGTATCCTGTATAAATATTTATTCCAGCTCGATCTTAATCCCCATAAAAGAGAGTCTCGTCTTCCTTAATCGTTATCAGTGTCGGCGCAAATTAAACGTGGTTTCGTGGGCCATTAACAGAATCTGGTCTTCGGCTCCATAATCATCGCCGGAACGTCTGCGTTATTTTTTTTCTTCTTCTCTTCTCTCATCCACCACGGAACATTACAAACACGCCCCCTCCCAACCCACCCCCCTTCCACAAGGAACTCTCGGTTCGCCTCGAATTAACATTGCACGATGGGAACGCGTTCGCGGCTGATTCCCGCGAGCGTAAGAAATTTCATTCAACTGCTACGGGATAAGAATCAATTAACGGTATCGCATTCCGTCAGAGCGACATCCCCCGCGGACGTCGCGATAAGATATCGTGCGATTCGAATTGCTCGGGCGCCACGACGCGACCAACCGCGCAGAAATCATTCTAATCCCGGTAACTAGGTCAACATACAAACGGAGAAGGGGACACGGCGTGTGTGTAATAACATCAGCGAATCGATGTTTCCGGTCGAAACGGGGATATGATGCTCGCGAGACGAACCCGGGACGCGATTATCGAATACGACACGCGGAGGAATAGATGCCCGGAGTCACGGCACATTTATCAGCTGTCCCGAGATGATAAATCACCGACCGGAAATACACTCACGCTGGGGGATATAAGGAAGACCGTTCGCGAATTTACACGCTCGGAATCGCACGACGGTGTTCTCGCGGGCATACCTACGTCGTGCCCGGCTTTTCCTTTTTCGAAGCATAGAAGAACCTGTTGGTCTAGTCGGGGAGGATGTTGGAAACCCGGCAAGTCAATAACACACCGTTGACAATAGGGGAAATTCAAGAGAGACGTCAAATAAGAAGAGGCGTCACACTTGTAATAAATCTTCCGATTGAAAAAAGGCAATTACATACGTTGCGTCTTTTCATAACCACACTTGTCTGCCCAAGGCAACAAATTAGTGTCCGTTCGGCTGTCACTGCTCGTGTCGTATCCAGGAAGCATTTAAGGAAAAATTGTGGGAAAAATTTCGTCAGAATTGTGTGTATCCTCACGAGCAAACTCGGCTACCGTTAGGGGAAAATGTGATGTAAGAGAAAGACCTCCTACCACTTGGTCTCGGAGTTATTGAAACTTATGCGAAATTAACATTTGGTTTAACATTTATTTCAGTATTTGAAATAAATTTACCAAGTAGTAGGAGGCCCTAACTCCTACATTACTTTTTCCCCTAGTGGAAGCCGAGTTTGCTCGCGGGTGTACGTGAGATATTAATGCCTGTTAATGGAGACAGGACACAGTTAGTACCTATTTTATTGTTTAATATGGTTTCGTGGAGGCACTACCATCTGCATTCGCCACTAGAGGTCTGTCAGGTTAACATCTTTCCTGCAACTACTCGAACTCTTCCTCGTTTGTATATACAGGGTGTAACAAAGCGTGAGATGATTTGGAGCAAATTTTGTTTCACATCTATTGGGATTTTTCGTTAATATCTCGTTAACAAAGCCTCCGATAACATTTGTCGGATGACTAACTTTCTTACTCACTCATAGATAAAGTAACCTAGCTGCATCATCCTTAGTCATCGCAAAGTCCAAAAAGACAAAAACCGTTTTAGTCACCCTGTAACCAAGAGCCACGTCCATCCCTTCCCTAACCAGAAAACGTGTATGAGATCTCAAAGAGTATTCCGGAAGCATTCGTATTCTCGCTGTCAAACACACTATTAGCCATACGTACATTATATTCAGTCACTTGGACACAACCGTTTTAAATAAAACTTCTTGTTAAGTTTAAAGAAAGTGTTGTTAATATTCCTACACCTGGAATCCAAGACATTTTTGTTAAGAAAAAACTGGTTCCAAATCATCTCACGAGTGACCGATTTCAGGGACCTACAACACTTTTGTTACACCCTGTATATGTTCTTAACCGACTATCGAATATCCCCACGTCTAAAGCAGGGTCTGCTAGATAGCCTTACTGACGAGTCCACTAGCACGCCCAGGAGGAAACGTTCCCTCTCCTTTTGTTTTCAAACCTCTCCTCACAACAACCGCGAAAGTTTCGTATTAATTAGTAAAATACAGTTTTTTTTATTATCGTATATTTTAAGTTTGTTTTTTGGACGTATGGCATCTCCCCCACAAAATGAGGAGAGACGCCATATAAAGTGATAGGTGTTATGGCTGGCTTATAAAGATCGAATTATAATATTAAATTATAATTACAATATTGCGTAGAATGTTGGGAAAATTAGTTGATTGCCAGAAAAACAACTCACTGAATCAAATGCTGCTCATGCCAAAAATGGTTCTATGAGACTTGCACAATGCATGAACTACAATGCAACAACTGTGGGAGAGAAAATATAAGAGGAAGGAATATAAGAAAGAGAAATTAGTAGATGTAACATCTCACTCCAAGAGCGTGGCATCTTTGCTACAAGATTTGGGAGACACGTCACAAAAAGTTTTGTTAATTTTTCATGAGGAAAGTTTAGAATTGTTTGTATGTTTTCGTAGTACATGAGTGTGTTATTGTAATAAGAAAAAAAATCGTATTAATTAGTACAAAACCAAAAAAGTTATTGCCTCTCAACCTAAATGGGTGGTATCCCTCTTAAATTTACTCTACAATAAATATATTTCGGGTATCGCAAGGCTTACAACAACATACTTACATACAGACACGACTAAAGATGGCGTGAACTGCTACTTGTGAGTCACTCGTGATTCGATCACGTTCGTTCCCAATCGCGGCGATTTTTCACAGTGATTCGTGATTCTTCGTGATCGTTTCCGATTGGTAGAGAAACATAACAGTTCTTTACACGCGACACATAACTTGTATATTTTATATTAATGATCGAAACAAAAATTCGAGTTATATCGTATAAAGTGAAGAAATAATTAGAAACAATGAAGAATAATGAATAAATTAATGATTGTAAACTATAATCTACATGTTACCTAGCAAATCATTATTTTAGAATTTCTAGCTTTTTCTACTGATTTTTGAAAACACTAATAGTCATGTAATTCATCGTAAAATCATATTGCATACGTTTTTCTATTTAAAGGTCAAGGGCTTACGATTGCAGTGAGCAAATTCACTCAAGATAAAAAAATCGGATTCACGGTCATGAATGAATTTAAATCACGACCGTGATCATGATTCGGCGATCACTGTGATAAATCACCGTTGGTGATTTTGCACGCCATCTCTACCAACCCAACAGTTGTTTCGTTTCGGGTCAAATTGATCCAACCAGTGTCTAATGGTTAGACACACTATCAATATGAAATAAAAGAAATTCTTCGCATATTCATTTATTTTCATTATTCTGTTCTCCAAAATATTTGACCAACAAACAAACCTTACGTGTTGTCCAGAGTCCGAGAATTCGCCAAAAACAAACGCGAACAGTTAACCTCTCTTGTACACGACACATCGAACACGTGCACATAAAAATATCGAATTATTAAAGCTTCCCTTTACTTATCGGTGTGCATCGAATATGTTAAAGAAGCCCGCGTCATACACGAGCAATATTAATCGATCCCGCCGTTCAAACGACGCTCGCACGCCACGAAAGTTGCGACGAAGAAAAATAAAGATCATGCGCGGACACCGGTCACGAACGAAACGAGGTGTACGAACGAAGGGAGAAGAATTAAACGGACGGAGAGAGTGAGAGAGAGAAAGAGAAAGGGAAGAAATTACCACTCGTAAGTCCGTCGTGATTTTATTGCCTCCACCACCCCGACGGAATTAGCGGGCAAAGTTACAGGGACGATATATTAAGGGTAATCGCATTCATAAATGCAACAGTTGCGGCTACAACGATCGGACCGGGTGTAATGGCGCTCGCAAATCAGATCGCGGGCCCCCATATCCCCCCTCGTGAACCATAAACTACACCCACGTGAAGATCGGGGCCGACGACAAATATCGGAACACTTGGAGGGGCACCGTCTTGATGGCCAACGCCACCTCCCGGCGAGAACCTGTTACACGCCGAACAAGTATCCCGTCGTGTCAAAGTGTAATCCCTTCGGGGCTGTACATTCGCCGGCGATACCGCGGAAAGCTCGAACCGTGTACGGATCGCGACTGTAATTTATGTAGTCAAATAGGCAGCGTGTCAGTTGAATAAAATTCGAGCGGTGTTACGAGTATCAGACGGCCTGGTGAAAAGGTGTCGAACGACACTTCCTTTATACAGGGTGTCTCGGCTAATTTGATCACCTCGAATAATGACTTAACGGTACACTTTATGATAATTTTGAGGCGTGGAACTTAAATGGCATCAAGGGGCATATCTTATAAGTAGACTGCGGATTTTTATGGAAAATCACATTTTAGAAGGTTGTTCATAAAGACAAAAACAGAAATGGAAATTTCTTTTTTCCTTTAAGTATCTTATTGGGCTCAAAAGGAAATAGAAAACTCGTTGTTTCTGACGAAAGTTTTGTCCTTCATTGTATTTCACAGACACCTATAGGCTATAAATGCATAAAATCAGCAGTCTATTTATAAAGTACGTGCTTTTTTTGTGGGTAGAGGCATTTCAAAGATTTCAGTCACCTTGATTTTTTTTAACGGAATGACCTATTTTTTTGTACCATAGATCGATAGAGTACCAAATCCTGAGTAAAAATGTGTTGACCTTCATACGTCCTAAACCTAATTAACGTAATATTTATAATCATAGAATTTAATTCAATTTACATTCAACACTGGTAACTGTAATGTTGAGTTATGTACAAATTAAACAAAATTTCTTACTTACTGCAATTATAAATTACAGTCGACATTATTCGTTATTAACTTGCTAACACGTAAATAGCTTCTGTCCCTATTATAACTGTACCAAATGTAGAATTTCTCTATTTCTGTAGTGGGATGGACATTGGTAGTTCGAGTGTTAGATAAAGAGGAAAATAGTATTTTATTACTACATCATTTGAGTTTTATAGTTCCTCTGTATGATATTTTTTACAGCATACTGGAATTTTACAAGTTTTGCACATACGTGCAAATGGTTTTCTCTTTTTTTTGTTCAATAAGACCAAAAGTTTCCTCCGCACTATCACAAATTGAAGGACACAAGCTGTGTCCATAGTTTTATGAAATACTAATATTTGTACACACGGTCTATAATGTGTTAAGGTCACTGCTCTTCCAGCTATGTCATCAAAAAAGGTAAAATTATTTAAGATTCATCGTAACATACTCAACATATCACATGTTCTTATATGCGGCAAGGAATGTGATATAAATTATAAACAAAACATGTCACACTTTCTTCAGACACAGTAGGTCTGGGTTAGGTCTCAACACTATACTCGCAGAAGACCAAAACGAAATCTCTCCAAGTTATAATATCACGGTTATGAATAATACCAATTTGAAGCATAACCTACAGAGATAAAATACGATCCGAACAGTTACACGAGTTTTCCAGGGGCAGGAAGCGAAGAAAACGGTATCCGATCAATGAGACGAAAATCTCTCGAGAGACAGAGAAAGAGAGAGTCGAAGAAGGATCAGAGGCTGAGCGTAGCAGACGTCGGTTGACGCGTCCGCGGCAGGAGGAAGAGGGCCGAGGCGAGTGTTCCCGGGGAAAGCTTGGAAATTAATGGAAGTTCATTGAGGTAGTCCCCGCAAAGAGCGACTAGTTCTACGTACCCTCGACACGAATTCATTCTTCCTGTACAACCTGAAGACACTCAGTCTCTGGCTGTTCCTAAGAGTGCTTCGCGGCAACGACGCAAACATTGACATTGTCACGAGTCGTACCACTCTTCTCCATCCTCTGTCTCTCTTCTTCCGCCTGCTCCCTACTATCCAGAGACACGTCGAATATCGCGGGGTAGGGCATCCCAGTCTCGAGTGCATCCGAGAAGAAGGCCACAAAAGAGTGTTTGCACTGTCAATGACTGAACTAATAGAAACGACGCGGAACGATCCCTCAGCGTCGACCAAGAGGAATTCCAGGTGTCGGCGAGCCGCGGCCGCCTTCTCCTGATTTTCACAGGCGAAACGTCGCATACCGGTCGGACACTTATTCCGCCCCCAGGCCGGAAATCGCCGCGCAAAATGGAATAACACGACGAAAATGTGGGAGGGGAGGAAGAAAAGATTGGAGTCGATACAACGCGGCACCCTCGAGATAACGGAATATTGACCTTAAAGGAAAGGTACGGGCGAACTGAAAAGAAAATCACGCGTTTCTGTGCTTCCGTCGCCTTCCTACGCCCTTTCCAAAGGAGAGACACAATGGGCAAAAGTAAATCGTCACCTATGTACACAAGCGAGAGGCCAGATGGCGAGACGGGTGAAGGGTTCTTCAAAGGGTCGCTAGGAAAAATCTGAAGAGAAAAAGTGCCTTCGAAAGCGTCAAAGACAGGTCCTGCCTGCTCCTTCTATGGAAAACTACTTCTGAGTAGGATGAGAAGCGTCTTTTCTTCTATCGACGCAGGGAAGAAATTGGAGAACTGGAGTGGCGTTTAATGGATCGGAGGATTGTAATTATTAGGATGAGGGGCTTCGTTTAAGTTGTAATAAGAAGATTGTATAAGAATGTAAGTTCATTGAATGTAACAAAATTGCTAGTTTAGAGAAAAAAAGCCGTGATCGTATCTGCATTTTGTAATAAAAAATAATTACACTTTCTTGAACCGTCTTTTATGGAGAATATATTTCAAAAATATTCAAGGGTCCATAGAGTAGGGGAGTCCGGGGCAGGTAGTTGTAACATAATAAAAATTTTCTGAACGACAAATTTGGCAACGCAGCAGGATGCGAGAGCGGTTTGAAAATATTGTTCTGTTTAGTATCAATTGTCTGTTTAGTAATTACAGGTTAGATTTTTATTATTTGGAGCACGTAAATAAATATTGTCCTAGCACTTTTATTTCAATTAACCGCCACTTTATCGCAAATGAAACATTACACATTGGTTTATTATAATATGTACGCATTTCAGTAATTTAATGTTTTTATCGTTTGCTTGGACAAAACGCAAAAATTCAAGCTCGGAGTAAATTGTAACAAACTGCACTGTCCGTACTCCGAGGGGTTATGACGTAACCTTTCCCTCCAAAACGGTTTTTACTGAATAATCATAAAAAATGGATGTTCGCATAATTACACGTTATCGGACATTTATCCTGCAGTTACAGAAGAACAGATGGCGAACAAACGATCATATTCGCTCCACGTTCCTAAGTAAAACGAAACCGTCCCCTGATTACCCAGTCCCCGACAATGTTACGCAATCAGGAGAAGAAAATGTCGGGGCACGACCTTTGCCGCGTGTTCCCCAACGCATCGCTATGAATCAGCTGCCGCAGATTACAGTGGGCCTCGAACGGAACGAGGGCCGGTGTTTCGTCCGCGTGTGTACGAGGCCCATGGGAGGACAAGTGTCTCCTAATATCGCGAAATTAAAGATTTCTTGTAGCGGGTGAGTCTGCACGGCCATTACCCGTGCCACCGTCCGAGAACAATGAGGACAATGTCCTTCGCCCGTCGCCGACAGATCCCTCCCCACCTGCCCCCGTTACTTTAGGGCCGACACACCCGGAAACGTTATCTCGACCCTGCAGATGATTCGAGGGTGAACCTAGCTCGTCTCCCACGGGACCGTCGCAGCCTCGTAATATTTCAACTATAAATGTTTGAATATGACACGGCCTCTAGTGGATCGTGGTAAGAGGGTGGTGTTGACTGAACTTGGGGTGAATATGTGGGATCGAGTGCAAGCATGGTCTGCCACTCGGTTCCATGGGGTCTTCTGTGATGAAGCCTTTAAGAGAACCCGACCGTAGAAACGATGGTTTAGAACGAGAATGGTGTAGGGGGTACCGAGAATTAACAGGCGGATTGCTTTTCGGGAAAACAGGGGAGAAATGCAGTTACTAAAATTCGGATTACGATAATAAGGCGTTTCAAAAAATATTGTGTATTTCCAGATATGTAATACTTTACTAAGAATGGAATTCCTACGTTAAATGTTATAATTATGTTATAATGGATTAAAGGTCAACATACATTTTGACCAAAACACTTTTATTATGCTTTCGGTGATAGTGAAACAGGAAAGTTGAAACCCGTCAGTTTCACGGGTCGGGAAGGTCTAGTTTTAAGTCTTAGGTTTGTGTTTTTAGTCATTGTCGTTGTTGGACTAAGAATTATATTTCTATGCTACAGAGGAGTTTAATCCCCCACGTTTCTATTTAAATAAAATGCAAACGATACTGATTGAATAAAAAAAGAAAATTTGAATAAAACTTCACGTATGAAGTTTTGTATTACGTACCTTGCAAAGAACTCTATTGTTCTTCGTGTCTCGTGCCTGAATTCTCATCACCTGTACATAGTTATATTACGTACATATTTTACACAAAAAACCGGGTAACTTTCGGAACGAAAGTACCTATTATTAGACTGTTACATAATACAGTAAATGTCGTTCCTACATTGCAGAGTTTGAACAATTATGACTCATTTTAAAATAAATTTTTTTAATCGAAATAAAATCCTTCTGAACTCTTGCCAATGAGTTACAAGCTTCTTGATGCCATGTCTTTAATTTGGTTGAAGTGAAGCGTACTGGAGAACGACATTTATCACGGAACAACCTATTGTATTAAAAAATAAAAATTCTGACATGTTTTTCTTCGTTGTGTCGGTGAGGTGAGAAACTGTTTGAATAAATTACGAGGATCGGGAGCGTGGATGAGCTGAAAGACAGACACCTGTCGCGAAGCTCTGGAGGAAACCTTCTTTTTTTAGAGTGGAGAACGTACCACCCTCTCCTTTAGCCTGGCTTTTCGGGCTGATTTTTTAACGTTGCCGATATGCGTGACGTGTGACGGGTTTCTCGGTGCTCATGCAAAGAAAAAAAGAACAAAGTCTAACTCTCAGCTTGGATTGCTATTAGCCTCTATTGTAGGTACTCTGTCTAAAAATATGCCTCATTTTTTCTAATCACTAAACTGCGGATGTTGAGTTTACACGAGTTCACAGTAGCTGCAATCAGTAAGTGTCTGATTAAATCGAAATTAAAAGAAATTCCTTACCTAAACCTAATTAAGCTTATTCTGATATAAACATTCTACAGATTCTAATTTAGCATAAACAAATGAAATCCGCACTTTAGTAATAATTTTGTTACAATACTAGGACAAAACTGTTATTCAATTGGATGAAACCATCTTATGAACCAATCTTAACCGCTTGTTCTAACAAGTAGTCGTCCTTTGGAAGGACTCCCGGGATGATGGTCCGCGGTAACCGCTAACGCCGAGAAATTCAAATTATGCAAAGTGCAAGTGGCGGATCTTCGAGATAGTTTTCAACCGTGTAATGGTACGACCATCGCAACACGGCTGTGAAGATCTTATTAAGTTTATCGTTACGAGCCATTCCGCGGATCGAACCGATAACACGGTTGAAATCGCGCCGGTCTACCTTGCGGGGAATAGAAGACGGGCTCAGTCTTGGGATACGATTCTCAGGGAAACGTGGAGGATTCCCGGAGGTATCGGAATAATCCGAGTTAATCACTGCCCGAGTCAGGCATGCGCGCCGGTGCAACCTGTTGTCGGTAATTCTGTTGCACAGGTTAATTTTATCGCACGCTGAACATGGTTGCAACGCCTGATTTTCCTCTCTGCCACATCTGGACATCTCACCATTTTTCTCTTTCTCGCTCTTACTCTCCCAGCTGAGATAACGAATGTTAAGGCGTCATCGTGGCACAGACGTGATCTTTCCCGGCCGCACTAACGTTTCCATTCGCGACGGTGATATTATTAACGGCGTGTTCGCGCGATCCTTCGTTAGGTAAACGAGATACGCTACACGTTCGCTGGTTCTGGAAAAGCGAATCGAAGCCTCCGCCTGAGTTACGTTTCAATGCTCCATTAACCACGGACAGCCATGAACGATACAATTAATCAATGGGCTCGTGGAGAGTTTAGTTGTATCGAATTAATTGTTTTTCTCTGCGCAATCGAGATTGCGTCAATGCGACTAGATTCTTGAATGATAGTTCGTTTGATCGCGTTCGAGATTGTACTATCATTATTCTGTTCGTTACGCAATAAGGTAGATACACGAAAATATTTGTATTGGCTCGAATTTATGTAGAAATGTCCAATTGTATTGGCATGTTCAAAGTTACATCTTATATGTATAGTTTCATTTATTTAACAAGGAAACACTTTTTTAAACTTTTTGAACTTTGCAGGTTTGTAAGGGACCTCAATACAGGGTGTAACAAAAGTGTTGTAGGTCCCTGAGATGGGGCACTTGTGAGGTAATTTAGAATAGTTTTTCCTTAGCAAAAATGTTATCTGAGGCTTTGTTAACGAGATATTAACGAAAAACTACTTCGAATGATGATTGTACGAAGGATAGTCAAATACGATTAAGAATGGCTAAAGATGACCGCAGATAACTAAGGGGGAATCGAATATGGCCGAAGATAGGTAATGGATTCCTCAAACGAGAGTCTTGTCGAACGATGAGGTCTATTTATATACTAGCGTGAACAAAATGTGCGCATGTAAATTATCTCAGAGTCACAATCAAGCCTAGTGAATAGTATTATTATCATAAAAAACGTAAAGAATGGTATATTAAGTACAACCACTTCCTTGATGTTATATTATATAATTAAAATATATTTTTTACTTTATATTGGAGTCATTCCACGTGAAATCGGACACTTTTTGGAACATTTCGGATTGTGCTCAAATTTTGATATGTTGTAGTCTTCAGCGATATATAAACATATCTCGAAGGATTTTTGAAAATTTTTTAAATTGTTGATTTTACAGTTGTTTGAAATTTAGAGTCAACAAACTGATCAAAATGAGTTTTGTGGGTACTACAGTGGAGACATAAGAGCATCAACCAAAAATGATTTCAGTTAAAGAAAAATATATTGTAATTGTTTTAAATAAATGCCGTTTTCATACCGGGGAACTATTTAAAAATTTGAAAAAATGAGGATATAGCCCTATTTGTCCTCTTTATGGACATATCTTCAAAAATATGGACACCTTAAAATTGGCTGTACGAAAATTAATTGAGGTGAATGCTGCGTCACCTTGTACTTATGTACCATTCATAGCATGATATTCAGAATCTTTAATCATTCAGACATTTTAAAAAATTTTCCCACCTCTATTCTTGAACAGACAATTCTACCCGAGTTTCCTCTCTCGTAATTCACATCGAAAATCAAACTTCCAGGCGGATGAAAATTAATCGTGATCGCAAAGCCGAGCGACAATTACGCTACCGGCGTTTCCAATATCATCATGAGCCGACGAACGTAATCATCGATTATTATTACCACTATAACCGGTGGCGGATGACTGTAAATGTATATTGCGGCCGAAGTCGCGGCGGCAACGAGTCAATATCGATGGACTCTCGCGTGTTTCGTTGCTCGGCAGTGGATAATTTATTGGTGTTCGGTGTTTCCGCGCGATTGTTTAGGGCAAGCCCGGGCGCACCGCTCGGAATATAAATGGCGGAGCGCAATTCCCATGCAGAATGCACATAGTCATCCTCCCGGCTCCCCCAGCGTTATATAGCCGTGGCCGAACGAGATCGTTAATAAACGATACGGTTTATTATGATTTATATCGGTCGTGGCCCGTATTGTGGTGGTGTTTCGTCATTGATGAAGTGCTTTCGTGCGGACGCGGTGAAAGTTCATCTTTTCCGAGTCATCCGTTCTGACGCGTTACTCCGCCACCGCCCCGTTTGTTAGTAATATACAAGGGCTGTTCCTAAAGTTGTCTGTATTATGAGAATGGAGTGGGACGGTCATGTTATAGTTTCACCATTTTAAACAAGTTTCTCGGCTACGAGGACAGTGGGGTAGGTAAACATTTGGAAGCTTTGTAGAGCCATGTCGCTGCAGCAACAATTGTTTGAAATTTTATTCTCAATTCACCATATTGCCCACAGTGCTCCAAGGTGTTACATTCTGTACAGGTGTACACGCCCACAGTAACCAAAGAATTAATATTACTTGTTTACTGACATATTTTCTTTGACACTGATTTAAATTTACAATAAATCAAACGTTAATGTGAATGCTCAAAATTAAGAAATAAAACATTAAAAATCATACATGACAAGTAAAAATATTCTCTTTAAATTACGTGTATTCAAGAAAATCAATCATTCTCTTTTGTGTGATATATCAATCTTTTTGCTGCGCGTTGCGATTGGTAGCCGACGCTACCGCGGGAAGATCGGCCGGCAAACTTGCACTCTGATTGGTCGGGGTTTTTCGTTAATATCTCGTTAACAAAGCCTCGGATAACATTTTTCCTAGGGAAAAAGTTGTTTCAAATCATCCCAGGAACTTCTCATTTCCAGCATTCGAAACTAAAGTATTTTTCAATACGAATGATATGATTGTGAAATGAAATTGCAACCATGTTTAAAATGTTATAACTAGTATACTCTGATAATTTATCATTGCTAAATACACGCTTCAAGAATGTTTGGTTATTATGCAAAACTTTTATGAACATAGACGTTCGTTTGTGAATACTCAACGTGCACTTCGCAAAAATTATGGTCCACATAATCGCCCTTCTGTGCTTGCTATTCGTCGAATCGTTGAAAAATTTGAAAGGGATTTTACTCTTCGCGATGCGGACACACCAACAAGACGTCGAAATGCAAGAAGTGTAAAGAACATTGCTGCTGTAAGAGATAGTGTTGCAGAGGTCATAAAATCGATTCTTCGTCGTGCTCAAGAATTAGGGCGTAGAAGAACGACAACTTGACATATTTTCCGAGACTTGGGTTTACACCCGTATACGATTATGTCGAATATTTTAATAAAATTGTAATAAAATTGTAATAAATTGTACTTCAAAATAATACAAAAAGTTTGGTTGTATCTAAAATAGTTTTTATTTCATTTCATTGTCAAATCATATCGTTCTTATTGGAAAACCCTTTATTTTGGAATACCCTGTATACTGCCCACAAGTGTGTTTTAAAGTTACTACTATAATATTGATGCACCACGTGGAAGCATCAATTCGTTCACCACGGAGTCTATTTCCACTGACTTACCATTCACGCCGAGTATACATATATCAGTAAAGGCTCCATGAAAGTTGGGTAGGGAGTTCCTCGTGAGAGTTTCCAGTTTATCTTCACCACTGGTGGGGGGGGGGGAGACCTTGTCAAGCACATAATTTATCCCCCCCTCCGCCCCCTTCGTTGCTGAGGGTCGGGCTTCGGGCAAGTTAGCCTTTACTGTATTTCTGAACGGAAAATTCTGTTGGTTGCCAGTAAACGACGCGGCGGTGAATGTGTTAACATAATTTCTCGACTTTATTACCCGTTGAAAACAGTATGTGGTATCGTATATCTACAAATGTAAAATATACATGTTTTACAAATCTTTATTATGTTCCACGGGTCTCGTCGGATTATTAACCCTTGAATCTATTAAAAACTAAACCGGAAGGATCATATTTTACAGAACGTAATTTAACAATACCTAGAGGAAATAACTAGAAATGATTAGTAATAAAAAGACACATCCGATCTAATAGGGAGACGTAAGTATTTGGATATAGGAATTTTTGGATAACCAAACAATCAGTTTATGACAGTAAATTTCATGTATTTAAATAAAGATCAAAAAACTGATAGTTTGTTTAAATATTTATAGACCCTGTATCTTTTTGAGTGCCTGTACAGAATTATTTTCAAACTAAATCGTTCTGATCAGAATTCGTTTCGATCGAACAGAGGAACGTACCTACACATTGTGCTTGCAGCAGAAGAAGACTTACTTAGAAGAAGTTATCACCTTCTTGGCTTCATATCTGTCAAACTTCTCAATGCCTTTAAATATATTCGTTAAATAATACTCATTTCTCTTGAAGATAATATAGATTAGTGGAGAATTAAATGTCACGGAGCTTGTATTATTACACTGTAAAATTCAGTTTATCCAAGACAGATAATTTCTGCATATCTGTAAAACGTAAGAAAAATAAAAGCTTCATGTAACATTAAGAATAAAATGTTTCGCGACAGGCAGTTTTCGACAAATCGTTTAAATGTAAACGATTGAACAACAATTACCACAAATCGAATTTGTATAATAATAACTGAAACATTTGTTTAACTTATTCTGTATACGAAAATGTTTCTTAAAATGAAAATTCAACAATTTTTAAATTTGCCCAGCTTTCAGAAACTGTTTGGAACAATTCATCGTGCCCGACAATAATTCACAATAATACATTAAAATCAATCATTTCTCCATCAAATTAACAAACACATAAATCATACCTACGATCACTATACACTTACATTCAGTATCAAAAATTTGAATGCTTTATTGGCCAAAGATTCACGGTTTAAAGGCATTAAACGAATCTATCCAGGTCTAAAAATCTTTTTTTCCATTTAAAGATTCGACTTTTGGGTCAAGTAAATTAATCATCCTGTTAATTATTATTTCAGAAACTTTTTCAGTGGGAATTTAAAAAAACTCTAACAGTATATCTGGCGCCTGTAGACTCTTCGTGCATAAATGGAAATATTTAAATTATTGAGATTAGTTGCTGAGAGCTGGATGCGTTCTAGATTCACCGCGCAGACGAGGGACACGACCCTTTTCAGGAAATAATGGACTACGGACTTTAATTAACGCCTTTATTCCTGGGTCGTTTAATTAAATACAATGTCTCGGGCTAAGTTACAGCCTCGATGAAGGCTTCTTTTAAGGGGACACGCTGCTGGTGTTGTTTTATGTAAATGGATCTCCGGCAGTTGTTTCGCGACTCGCCGAATTAACTCTTTGCTCGAGAGACGAAATCTCGTGCTTCCTCCCGACAGTGACATCCCCGCCTAAATGGACTTTTGGACGACAGTATAAAATTAATTGGTAAGAAAACACGAGTCTCGAGAGATTATA
Organism: Dufourea novaeangliae; assembly: GCF_001272555.1. Taxonomy (NCBI): domain Eukaryota; kingdom Metazoa; phylum Arthropoda; class Insecta; order Hymenoptera; family Halictidae; genus Dufourea; species Dufourea novaeangliae. The sequence continues at coordinate 2,662,259 of NW_015374014.1, read as the reverse complement.
GAAATACTACGAAATGCAAGACAGCTTCAGATTAATAATATAGGTACTAAATATAGCACGATATATTGGATTCTGAGAACGGAAACGAATTTTTGATTTACTGTTACATATAGAAATATTATCTTCTCGGTTGTACCACGAATTTGACCGTATACTATATAATATTCGATGCATGCAAAAATAATAACCGCCGTAGCTAAGTATGTACTGTGGTTTGATTTTAATTTATCGACAAGGAATTCAAGTTTTGCCAGAAAAATGGTGAAAACTTAAAGGAAATAAGAAACCCGTTTTGACTAAACTGTGCAATATTATCACAGATTTTCAACAGAAATGGATTATTGCTTTAGCGTACCTACACATAATATTCGTGGGAAGTGTGATAACCTGATATTGTTTAATCTGATTGTGTATTTATTTCTATAATCTTTTTAAACCCAACTGCACCCTACATTTTAGGTCAGCCTGTATGCTCACCACTGAAATGAAACGTAGTATTCGTCTAATTAATAATTATTTAATGACAAAAGCGGATACTGTACTGTGCTTTCAATCCAGAGTTTTACGAGTTTTAATTTTTTTAAGCAGAAAATAGGTGAGTAGGTTTAGGGTCAAGTGAATTACCGTCGTGTCCGCATGTTTTAACCTCTATTTCTATTCGAAGGTATTTTATTTGTTAATAAATCATTTTTTATGCTTAAAAATAATGTTATTCACATGTTTCATATTTTTGAAGATGGAAAATAAAAAAGTAGTGAAAAAAAAAGAAAAAAAAATAGTGAGAAGAATGATCCCAAATGAAACAATAATGAAGACAATAAATGCTATTTCAAAAGGAGTATCAGTCACGGCTGCTACCAAGGAATATAATATACCATTTTCGATAGTAAGGTGCAAATATAGAGGAATATATCCTACTGGAAAAAGTTGCGGTCCAAGTTCTATATTAATAGATGTGGAAGAAGACTGTTGAGTTGACTGGATCCTTTATGTAGGCAGTAAAGGTTTTCCTTTAACTAAAACAATGCTTTTGGATAGTGTTAAATTATTAATAAAACTGTTAAAGAGGAAAATCCATTTACTGAAGGCAAGCCAGGAAGGCACTGGTTTAAACATTTTTTAAAACGTCACCCACAGTTGTGTGTAGGAACATCACAAAATTTTGAATAAGAGAAGAGCTAATGTTACTGATACGACTAATGAAAACACTTGTCCCAATAAATATGGTAAATAAAATTGTTTTCCAAGAACAAAAATTAAGAACAATTATAAAAATGTAAGTACTTGGACGCGTACGAGTCACTAGCTCGAACGCCGGTGAACAACCTTCCCGCGCTAATTTGAAATAATAGTTAAAATACAGAGTGTCGAGCTGCCAGGCGGTTGCGATCATCTGTTGGCTGCTTGCGTATCGATTAGAGCTGTCCCTACCATTCCGCGATCTTCTTCACAGAACATGAGCATTCTTTTACAGATTCCGTGTATAAAACTGGTTTCAATAATGTATCGACTGGTTTTCTCGTAAATATTCGGCTGAGTAATAATATCGTCCATATTTGTTTAGAGAAACAGAAAACTTTCCACCGGAAGTGCATGGACCGTATTTTCCTAAAAATGTTTATTTCTTTCGTTAAACGATTCACCAAATACATTTCTATTTCCTCTGTATTTTTTTAACTCTTTGATTGCAGGTAGCACAATTTATAGTAGTAATCGCAGTAAAAGTTACGTTTACAAAGTTAGTTTGCAAAAGAAATTTGCAACATATACCAGTTAATTTAAATATTGAAAGGCAACTGTCCCTAACCAACTCTGAATTACGTTTTTCCTTGAACTGTCTTTAAACAACTCCGGTCAGTATACTGCTTCAGAATTGAATAGAAACAGTTCATGAAAAAAAGTAAATCAGGATTGGTTAGAAACAGTTCAAGAAAAAGGTATCATTCTTCTCCCAATTATTTTGTAATAAAGTACATTTGAGAACTGAGACATTCTGAAGGTGACTCAGAAGAATGACCTTGACAACGTATATCAAGGTCAAGGTCATTTTACTTATCAATACTACTAACATACGATACTAACCTTTTGTTTGCTCATAACTTTTTAATAAAAAAACAAGTCACGGCTAAAGATTCTTGGGGGTTACTCAGCAGAGTGTCTTTAACAACATATGTCAAAGTTAAAGTCATCGAAGCGACATCCCCTAAACGTAACTTTTAACGTAATCGCCACTATACATATAGGTAGGTACGAAACATTGCCATATTATATTAAATTTTCAATTAATGCTCAAAACTCAGAACCGCTTTGGAACAATTAAATGTTATAGTACACTTTCAATTTACTTTTATATCTTAAACAATGTCCCACTCAATGAAATCACCAATTAGGCCCAAGTCCATCATAATCTACAGTTTCCTGTTTTTATTATTAAAATGTATTCATATTTGTTGCAGGGAAAAAATAACAGACAGAAATGTGACTAAAGTATCATAATATTATCCGAGTCGCCCTAATAATAACTGTAACAATTCTCTCCAAGCAGTTTCGCCATAGAAGAGAGAAGGAAAAAATATACAGGGTGTCCTACGCAACTGGAACAGGCTGTACCTCCTAAACGGTTGGGAATAGAAGATGTTATAAGTAAAAGTTAAATGGTATGAGACGGTGCATAATATGCAACTAATTTTATGCACTTTTGTGCATCGGTGCATCAGAAAAATGCAACTGCACTTTGTTTTAAAATGGAAACCTATGTTTTTGACTGCACCAATCGATGCAGTTTCTTGTGCTCTACATAAAAGTACTAACATACTTATGCCTTAAACTTATTCGTTAGAAAGTTATCGAAGCTTCATGTTTACAAACATTGTAATGGAACATAAAAGAACTTTTAGCTTCGATAACTTCCTAACGAATAAGTTTAGGGCATAAGTATTGTTATGTTTTACCCGATAGGTAGCACGTATTGTATAATGTTAAAGCGAGAGGCTTCAGGTTAGCGACGTCGTTTTGGTAACAACGCCAAAACAGAGACAGAGTAGAGTCGTGATACGACTATAGAATAGAAAAGACGTGTTAAGATAAGTACTCCTCCTCTCCAAATAGATAATTCTTCCTTTTTATTAATGTTGCCTTTATTTATTCGAAAGTCATGCCGCGTCCACGCAACAGTATTTTAGTAAAAAAGAAAGTGCAGTTGCATTTTTCTGATGCACCGATGCATAAAAGGGCATAAAATTAGTTGCATATTATGCACCGTCTCATACCATTTAACTTTTATTTATAACATCTTCTATTCCCAACCGCTTAGGAGGTACAGTCTGTTCCAGTTGCGTGGGACACCTTGTATACACCAGAGAGACGAACGTGACTGAATAACGCGGTAAACAATTTTCATTCGAAGCAGTCGTGCTAGAAAAAAAAAGGAAGGATAGAGACACAGGGATAGGAGAATAAATTGCTCCTCGTGGCTACGTCCTTCATATCATCGCGTATTACCGTTAACTCGGCCCTTGCGATTGCGATTACCGTGGAATTCATTTCGTTCTTTTTCCACCCACCTGCAGATTGCGCCCGGTCACCTTCGTCGTTCAACCGCGACGAGGGAACCCGTTCGATATTTCAACGTATCCCAAGAAAACGACCTCTAAACATCGTTAGATACAAACAGAGATCACGATCTACCGCAGCATTCCGCCATTTTCAAGTTACTCCCAGCTCTCTCAATTATGCCTTCGGTTGCTGCGTACTGGTAGTGTAATTTCATGGAAGAAAAGCTCTGAACCAATAATACACTGTTCGACAGCGAACAATTTATGTATAGTTTGAACACTCGTTCGTGCAGGATGGTACAATCACGAAGGAAGTTGTCCTACGTGCAAAAATAAAGACGAAACTGTACTGTGTTGGATTTGACTAGGTTCCAGGTTTTATTCTACGCACTGTTCTGTGACAAAATAGGCGACAAATTAAGTGGTCGTTATGATCGGTTTGAACTCATATTGTCACATTTTGTAATCAGAGAATAACAAATTGAACAAAAATAAAGCTGTATCTCGAATAACTAAAAAAAATAAACAGTTAAAAAATGTTCAAATGAAAATGAGATCGAAAGAGCTCGAGTTTCTGTAGCATCCAGATGCGGACAACTTTCTCATATATTCCATACATAACTCCAAAGCTTTAATAAACGATTCGTGTTTTTTAAAAAGGGTTGTTTTGTATTGTATGTAAAAGTTCATAAAAATACAAATCAGTTAGATATTTCTTTATCCCTTTCACGAGTAAATCATCTGTGTATTCCATTTTATTCAAAAAATAACAAGCGCAATTCATAAAAGAAAATTTATTTTATACGGGCCCTTATTAATGGCTTTCTTTGTTAATTTCTGCCAGTAAATGTACATCGTTCGATGGACTGTAAACTGTGTTTGCATCCACGAAACATCGTATAACAAAAGGTGGAAAAATAACAATACCAACAATAAAACTGAAAGTTTGCTACCGGTAGAGTATGTAAAGAGTTTTTCAACAGGGGCTTTGTTTGTAAATTTTAAATAAAACACGTTTACAGACGTCGATCCTTTTGTCAAAATTTTCAATTACATTTTTGCATAATTGCGGCTCTATCTCACCAATTACGCGTTGGATGTCGGTTTCCAAGGCTTCAATGGATTGTGGATTATCTGCATTGACTTGATCTTTCACATAGCTCCATAAGAAATACTCTAACGGCGTTAAATCACACGATCTAGGCGGCCAATTGACTGCAGAATTACGCGAAATTAAGCGATCGGGAAATTTCGTTCACAATAAATTCACTGATTCCGAAATTTTGCGATATATAGTTTCCACAGATCCACCATTTTCGTAGTGGATTTTAATTATTCTTTTGCGATTTCCGATTGAAATTGAAGACATTATAATAAATTGTAGACCTTGTACTTGACACATGTCAAAAGACAGAATGACAAAACTGTCACCACATCCAAAAGTGTCCCTATTAAAAAACAAAATCCCTGTTGAGAAGCCCTGTATATAGGTTCACGGTGAACTTATTATAGTCCGGATATGTTCACACGACCACGAGCAAAGTCTCATAAGGAACGATATGCTCATCCGAATTAACGGTTTCGTGCCGCGTTTATATCTCGCCACCTAAATGATACTCGAGCGTATTTAATCCCCGCGTCCGCATTACACGGAACTGCTTTTTGCCGGACACATCTGCTTTCCAGCGAGTCGAATTTGCATTTCGAGCGACCGGTCTCACGCGGTTGCTGCGTACACCGTTCGGTACGAATGTCTTCGGAACACCTTATACAAGGTGTTTCTGCCTTGGTATAATACAAAAATCTGGACCAATTGTTTGGTATATCATTCCGAGGAAAAAATTTCATAACTGCAAAGGTTATGATGGGTTTTGCTCTAAAAGAGTAGACCAATAATGATTTGAATTATCATGTAATGAAATACACAATGATTCGTTAATAACATATGTATTTTGAACAGAAAGTTTTGCCTTAATAAACAAAATTTTTTAAATGTTATGCTTTATTAAATTTATATAATAAAATTATAATAATAAAGTTACAGATTACCACAGAGTTGGATCAACAGCTTCTCTGAACACATCATAAATGTTTTTTTACGATGTTTGAAATGCTTGTTCCTTTCATAATCAATCTTTTTCTCATGAGCTGAATTGAAATTTTAGTTTAAACAATAGAATACCCTCAATCTCGTCAATCTTTGATCTCGATAACAATTCACTGTGTTACACTGACATTGACACATAACACATTAACATAATTGTTTACTGTTTCTAGAAAACCATTGCGATCATATCGTCTACAGAAAATCCATCAAAACTTTTGCATCGATGCAATACAACAATTTTTCTCCCTGTATTTTATACAGAGTGCGGCGATATTCGTGGTAGAACCGAAGAATAAATTATTCTACGTGCAAACGCAAATTGAAAATGTAGAAAAAATTGATTTTTCATAGCGCTACGGTTTTGAGAAATCTGACTTAGAAAATTTATCAGATACTTATGTATTCAATAACGAAAAACAAAGTAGACTTTTTTGACAATAAAGCTCCGTATAAACCGATTTTACGTTGTATTTTTTATTTGCCTTTACACGTAGAATCATCTCTGTTGTATCATTTCAGTTGTACCAAAAACTTTGCCGTATTCTATACGGTCATAATAACAATTGAAAGTTTTCCTTATGCATAAGTAGACTCGTATACACGACTGGTCGATGGAATGCTTGCGTATGCAATAAGTTAAAGTGCTACTTTAGTGTCGTCGATATACTCAATATTATCAAAAACTTACAACAGTTAAACAATGAACATTTCATATTCTTCTGTCTTGTTACAATCTTTTTTAAAAATCAGTTCGTATTTAACTTGTGATTAGAATAGTAGCGAAACATTAGCACTCTGCGGTACGCTACCCACATCAAGTTATAACACCCATAAACTATGCTATTAAAGTTAAGCCATTCTGATCTTTTACCGTAAACTTCATACGGTTTCTTTTATAATTAACCTTCGAAGATTGTAATTTAGTTTTGACTGAAAAAAAGCTAACACACATAGGTGTACTGATTTTTGCGGGCAATATATGTATACCACTTGTTTTATGATTTCCATACAATAATATAGGTTACAAACCAGATATTCACTACTATTTAAATTCATATGTATTTTACTGTATTAGATTCGGTGTTACTAAAGTATCAGTATTAATTACGTATATTTCTGTTACATGACACACATAAAAAAATATTCTAGTTATACCTACAATTGTCTGCACGATCTCGCCCATTACACCACCAAACTAACCATCCATAAATATGGTCATGTATTGTGAGTGGCGAAAAAGAATATCTACATCAGAATTCTTGTTTTCGGGGATAGAAATAATTTGTTTCCAAATTGCTCTGATATATCTCAACTACTAAGAATACGGAATTTCTACAAAAAATGATCTCCCAAACAATTTTTCAAACTTTTTTACACTCACCAGCAAGCACATTCTGTACATCAGCTGTTCACTCGAAGAATCTCCGGCGATTAAAAGAAATTTATACGGAGCCTCTAACAAAAAAGGCTTCCTCGAAATCTACGTTCTACCTGTTCCATCCTGGGGGAAGAAACCGCTCTGGGAGTCGCCTATGTCATCGCGAGACGATGTATCCCGTTCCCATCGCGAACTGTGACTAATTAATCCTTCACCTACGATATACCCCGTCCTTGATACGATCTTCAGGGATCTTCGCTGCCGGCTTTTTTTTTTCACCCGCCAACGCGTCATGGTTGGACGATAAACTCTGAATCGGCGATCCAGAAAACCTGGCTTGAGAGTTTAAGTGCGGGACCTCTGCGCCACGGAAATACTTCAGGAGGCGTTTCGTTGTGGAAACGTGGGTATAATTGAACGGATGGTGGCTAATTACAGGTACCGTTCAGAGAAGGTCATTTGTTTTGGATGAGCCGACGGTAAATATTAGGTCTACCGGAAAGTTTTGTCCGTTTTTTGAATTAAAGAAAATAATACACCTTCGGTACATTTATTAATACTTACTGAACAATATAATTACTTGAATTGCGCAGCAAGACAATCACCCTGTACAGTGGTAAAAAGAGGCAGCCATGTATGTTTTAAACACACACGTGGTAATGAGATCACATTATCGGACAGAATTTTCCGGTAGACCTAATAACTACAATTCTGAGGTAAATGCCTCCACTCGGTTTGTTCACTATTAAAACCACTGACGATCAACGTATCTGCATTACCAACTCAATTGAATATTATTAATCCTTAACTACAGAAACTCGTGTCTCATAGATGAACAATCTGTCAATGATTACTTTGTAACACTTTTGATAACCAACTGACTGTTGTCGTTATCATTTTGGAAACACTGTGCCACTTACGGTCAATTTAGACTCAACTCTACTCAAACGATAGAACTTCCGAAATTCTGCGCTAAGTTGTGCTAGTGAAAGAAACATACAAATCCCTCTCCAGGCGGGTGGTCTGTAGTTAAGGGTTGAATTACTGTTAAGTCGGGTCTTCGAGGTCGCAATAATTATAGGATACCGAAAAATCGACTGAAAGAAAGATAACAAAAAAACGTCCATGGTTTTCAATTGAATATAATTAAAATAAATATTAATGCCTTGTTATTATCTCAGTCACAGTTAATTCACAGGTGTCTTGATAATTAGAAATTTCTGAAAACTCGAACAAAAAGGAAACATGATGCTAAAATGTTCACCAAGATATTTGTATACAATACTTACACATATGGCAAGAAAAAGTAAAATATTTAATCAAAAACATTAATTTCATTTCTTCAAGTTACATACGTAAAATGTAGTCACCCCTAATGCGGTGTGATCGTTTTAGCTTATTTCTCCTCTTAGTTGTACGACTAATAAAGAAAAGCGTTAGAATATGACCGTCATGACACGACAAGGAAAAATTTACTATATATTTACATATATTTATATTTCAAATGCATAGGCGTAAATTTTATGTTATTTTGTATTACATACTGCCGCAATGAATTAAATTGATCGTTGAAATAAGAACAGTCGTAACTAAAGAAAACATTTAATAATCGACATGTCTTATATTCATCGATAGGTGTATGTAAATAATCACAATATTTTAGGCTTACGAAAAGTTACAATTATGCAAATACTAAAATAACAATTCTTCTTTTATACAATTATAACTTCCCTGAGACTATTTTTCATTGCCCCTGTTTATTCGAGCATGTACATTATGGGAACATAAAATTTTACGCTGGCCGTAAAAATTATTTTAATTTTCTGTTTTGCAGACTCATATATACGATAAACGTACAAAATCCACAATCGAAAAATAACAATAAACAACTAAACATAATGAAATTAAATTTCAATTCTTAATTTTGCAGACCCATATGTACGAAAAACGCACAAAATCTGCAATCGACTAATAACAGTAAACAACTAAGCATAATGAAATTAAATTTCAATCCTTATGTAGTTTTCTGTTTTGCAGACTCATGTATACGATAAACGTACAAAATCCAAAATCGAATAATAACAGTAAACAACTAAACATAATGAAATTAAAGTTTAATTCTTAATTTTCTGTTTTGCAGACTCATGTATACGATAAACGTACAAAATCCACAATCGAAAAATAACAGTAAACAACAAAGCATAATGAAATTAAATTTCAATCCTTACGTAGTTTTCTGTTTTGCAGAATAATGTATACGATAAACGTACAAAATCCACAATCGAATAATAACAGTAACCAACTAAACATAATGAAATTAAATTTTAATTTTCGTTACGATAACAGTCGATCCAGCGACACGATAACATCAACGAGTACAGAGTCTATCTCCCATGACCTGTTCCCGTAATCTTTCGTACTCCAACCGCAGGACTACATGTGGATACAACACGAGCCTCGCGTGTCAATTATCGCGACCCGAAACCGGCGTACCTGTTCGCACGCATCCGGAACGATTTCCTCGTCACGCGGGGCCAGTTCCACCTATCTCGGCGTTCAATTACTTATGTCACTCTTCAAGAGAACGCCCTAAATGCCCCCCGTGATTTCGTGGCAGCGTCGAACGTGTGGCTGTCGGCGAAAGGCGTGGCGTTCTTAAAATTTAATCAACCGGTAATTTCGCGCGTTCCCAGCGCCGAGATATTCAAACCGGTCGAAAACGGCGTCCTCGGACGAACGCGTTCCCCTAATTTCCTTTTAATTCCGAGTCCCTGTGACCCGACGACCGCGAGTATTCGCGACGGGACGGGTTATAATGGCCGTTGTTCGTGCGGATTTCACGGGAAGTAGGTACCGTTCCCTGCGTCACGACGAAATTAAACTCGCGAGCGTAATTAATTTTTCGTTACAGTTACGACGTGTTTCGCGGACCGTTCTCGACGGGATAACGGGCACCGTGAACTTGAAGTAGAACCCGCGGGCAGTGATTTATCGATTGTTTCATCGGCGAGGAGACTAAACGGGGGAATGTAGGCGACGGTCAGGGTAAACGGGCCCTGTAATATTAACTGGCAGGTTTAGATGGTGTTTAATTCAGTTCGGCTACGGTTTATGAGTTGGAACTGTTTTCGTTGTGTCCAGAATTGTACTACCATTCGTATGTATGTCTTTAGGGTATGTATTTTATTCATACTTTAGCGACCAACAGAATCAAGATTAAATAACTAACATCTACTGACGAGATAATTTTGATAACATGAAAATTCCAGTTCTTTCTTTGAAAATTTACTGGTCTGTAGGTGCCCTCATAGAAGCGTTTGACAAATTGTTTTTGCTATTTTTTGGTTCTTCTGGGTGAAAATAACCGTTAAAGGTTAATATGTGCTCCTATTTTTCTGTATATCTTGAAACTTATGGTAGATATAAACAAAATTATAACAATGAATATTTAATGGTTGTTTGTGGTTTAGAATCCGATTCTGGTATTATCTTTTTTACTAGGGTAAAGAACTACCCTTATAAAGTATCTTTTGTACAGCGTGGTCCGAAAATTGTGGTACAACTGAGAAGAAGACTTTTAGGTCCGCAATTTTTTGGTTTGTGGGAACAGTTTTCTGTAATCAATTATTAATAACAAAAGCCTAAATAAACTCCATGTTAAATCTTATGACCCCCGATTATCGGATTTAGCTATAATAAATATTGCATGTATGTACTCAACTAGTATTCGCTTTTACGCACGAAATAAGTGAAATAGCACTTTCTTATTTCAAACAAATTTATAATTCTTACTTTGTTTATTATTACTTTAATAACATATTTAAACTATACACATGACCTGCTAAACGTAGAAATGCCGAATTTTTCATGAAAATCGAACAAAATAAAATTGTCCGAATTATGCATTTTTGACGAGGTATTCGAATTTAGCAACCCCAGAAACATGAGAATACCGATTTTTATGAAAATCCAATACAGTCATGAATTTTGGCCAGCATTTCAGGATAAAGGACCACCATGCGTCGTACCATAAGTAAAGGAACCGCGTTGACCTGATCGACGAAAAAATAAAGCAACAGCGATAATAGTCGATCTTCCAGTTCAATCGCTTGTTGATACATTACGAACAGCGTAGATCTACCCTTCGTTCGCCACGGCTAAGTTACTTCGGCCGTTAGAGGAGAATTTCATTCGGGAATCTCCGCCTCGAGCGACTATAACCGATATCGTACTACAAGGTGGACGCGACGTTTGCTTATCAGGGCTCATAAAAAGTAGGGAACATCTGTACGTCGAAAAAAAAGGGGGGGGGGGCTTGGGGTTACAGAAGAGAAGAACGAACGGCGATACAATGGCGCCCGAGCCGATCAGACACGGACTACCGAGAGACATGTAGCGGCGGGATATCAAAAGTATCCTTTATTTCGGCACGGAAACACAGCACACTTGTCAGCGCTGACCGTCTATCGTGCCATGTCCACTGGGGTAACTTTATACTCGGGATGATATTCTCGTGTTCCCAAACCAACCCGGCCTCTGATAAAACCGTTCCCGCAGAAATTCAGCAAATACTGCCGAATTTATTTTGTATCTCATTTCACGGGAACGAAAACGCAGGTGGAGCGAGAGAATAATTCGAATGGTGCCAGGCGAGAACGAACATAAGGTAAATGTCCCGGTGAAAAAAAAAAATTGAATTTTTGTTAATATTAAATTTTTTTAATAATAGCGAACTTCAGGATAGAAAATGATTATCGTTAGTTATTTCTTATCATAAATCATATAAAAATATTATCATTTAGTAATCATAAACTTGAGACGATATGAATGCCTTCGTAAATGTTTCGCTAATATTGAGAGGGTATTTCTTAAACTCGTAAATAATAAATAATTCGTGTGTTTCTATTAAGTAAAGGTTTCTTGAACTTATTAAAGTCTGCAGAATTGATACCAACTTTGTTTTAATAAAACCTTTTTCTTTTAATGTCCAAATTACCGAGTTTATTTACTGGTACATGAGAATACTAATTGCGTAGTCGTTGGACGCTTGTCCAGTCACTCGAGCAGCATCGAGCAAAGCGTTAGGGTATGACTTTTTCGTCAAACTGTTTCATATACAAAGTGCATTAACGAAACATAATAAATATTACAAACATATAAATTTATATCCTCCCTATTATTATATACCTATATTATTTAAAAACAAATTTTAAAAAAGTAATGATGAAGGAATAACATAATCTACACATGTATATTCTGGGTCATTTTGATCCGTCTCCGACATTCTCGGAGGATCCGGACTCCGACGGTTAAGATAAAATTCTTAACGCCTCGCATTCTCTCCTTCATCTACCCTGACATTAACCCCTTCGACTGTCCAATAAAAATGACCAGACCCCGTTCATGCAAAAGAAAAATCCGTAAAAAACGTAGTATGAGACACTGACTATGTGTTTGACTATTCCAATCCGAAACAGTTAACGAACAGAAGATAAACTTGGGAATTAAATTTAAGAAGACATCTAAATCAAGTACAAAATCTAAGACAAAAACAAAATTCAAGTATTGACACCGAAAACTACAAACAAAGAAACTGTCTGTGTAGTTTGCTTAGAGAGCAATACTGAAGACTGGATTCAATGCTCAAGCTGCCAAGGATGGGCTCACAAGGCTTGTGCCAATATTCCTGAGTGTTTTGATGCTTATATTAAATATACAGTACCGGACAAAAGTATTCGTACACCCTTTAAAACGTAACAACTTTTTTAAAATTGGCCCAAGTGACTTGAGTTATTCTGTGAAGTTAGGGACATTAGTTTACTAAATTATGTGTAAAAAAAATTGAAAAAGTTGCCATCGGTTGGAATCGCGAAGAAAATAGTTAAGGTCGTTTTTTACAACTTTTTAATCTGAGGTTATAATAGAAATTCAATAAATACATATCGAAGATTTATGTTAGTCGTATTCATGTTGAAAATTTCATCAAAATCGGTTAACGTACCTACGAGATACAAACGATTAAAAATGTTGAAAATCACAGTTTTTCCCGACTTTCGCCCTACTGTAGTAAATCTAACAATTTCTACATCTTTTGATGCCTGCCGCTCGTTTCTGTATCAACCGATTTCAGTGAAAGTTTCAGTATGTAATAACTAACATAAATCTTCGATATGTATTTATTAAATTTTCATTATAACCTCAGATTAAAAAGTTGTAAAAAACGACCTACGTGCTGGCTGTCATTCAATGTCCCGTTAAAATCACACATCAAAGTTTAATGTTAACTTAATTTAAATAATACAACAATGTTGGTTACATTGTTCCTTTACTTTGATTTCTATGGTTGTTAACTTGTAAACAATTCAGAATAAAAAGAGCATAAAATATTATCTTTTTATTTATCTAAGGAATACCTTAAGTATTCACCACTGCGTATATTCTAAAGTAATCCGAACCGAAAGAATAATAATAAAAGACGCGAGCGGACGTAGCGATTTCTTTTTCTTTCTTGTGCGGCTCATTTGAGAGAAAAATATTTTTTAGCGAGCCGGGGGCGGGAAGATGGAGGGCCGCGCACAGCGCTCACGAAATCCAGCCCCGAGCATGGGTTCGATAATAAATATGCAAAAAGGAGAATCGTCGATGCCGTAAATAAAAACGGCGGGCTTGCGTGCCACGTCGCCGAGGGAGTTAGAACCCCGAAATAAAAGGACGACACAGAAGGGGGGGATAGAAGCGAGAAGAAAGAATAGCGTCGTGAAAGGGATAGGGACGAAAGAAGCAACACTATGCACCGACGTGTCCTGGTAATCTCTTGATTTAGTTCGACTTAGCACTATGAACACGTATTTTTCTTTCTTTCTTTCTTTCTTTCTTTCTTTCGACGGCCATTTTGTCGGTCCTTTCGGTGGACCAGGGAGAAACGATGAAGATAAAGGACCGACCGCGAGGAAACGGTCGCCCGGATATCTCGGGTTGGAGAACCATTGGACCGCGATATTGGGCTGACGTCTCTATTTATAGAAGATTCGGGCCGAGCCAGGTTAACTTTAGAAGTGTCGATTCTGTTTTACGGTCGACTGGTCGCGAGTCCCTCGCGAATAGAATGGGACGGGTAAGGGAAACTGAAGAGCCTTGTGGATTGTTGGTTTAAGATAATCCTTTTAAAAAGAAATAAAATTCTAAAAAGCAATTGGGTCGAGAGAAAAATCTGTGTAGGTACTGTATGTAAAAAATGGAGAAAATGGAGCTTTGCAATTACCTACATTGCGTAATTCACCGTCAAATGACGCACACTGATCCAGAATTGAAGTGAAATCGTTTAGACTTTCAAAGAAATAGTAATTCTTGAAGCCAGGGATCGAATGAAACTGTTAACTCCTAGGAATAAAAGATATTTACTGAACTTTTATCTTTCCAATTATTTCTTTTCGGTTTTGTTAACTTTATACAGTAACATGTTAACTCTCTTATAAAAGCTCAGTTATAACAGTCATTTTGTATTCCATTAATAAAAGTCCTGAAGAATCATGTAGGTATTTTTTAACAGATATTTTAAGGCAAAATATAAAAGTTGGAATTATTTTTTAGAAATACAGAAAAGAAATCAAGTTGGAATTATTTTCTAGAAGTACAGAAAAGAAATGAAGTTGTAATTTTCATGTAATTGTTTTATTGTACTCAGAATAAAAGAGTATGGGTCATTCCAGGCCAAGCGGATCACTTTTGGACACGATGTCTGGGATTTTGTTCAAATTGAGATATGTTACACCTCACGTGAAAATAAGGAGGGGTTAATTTATCATTTTGGTGGTTTCGAAATTGTTTAAACAATACAACCTCTCAAAGTTGGTAATATTTACCGATTTTTACGAAAACTACCATCACAAAAGAATTATTATGGTATTTTATGTACAATAATATGGTGCTAACAAATTGTCAAGAATACAACTTGTTTATAACACAAAAATGTGTATAATTGTAATCCATTGTAAATGCACGCGCTATAAAGAATCATGTATTTCAGTAAATTATGACTAAATTATCATTAGATTCATTATTAGTCTACGCTTTTAGAGCAAAATCCATAAAAACTATTGTACTAACCCAATACACAGATAGTTGGTCAATGGTCAAGTGAATCTGTAGATAATCCTACATGTTGAGCATCAAATAAGCAAATATAGTAACATAGCTTCTAATAGTTATATGGTTTTCACTCACCTGTACCCGTTGTCGATGACGATCCTGCTTCCGTTGCCGTCTTTCCAGTTCCTCTTTCCTCTCGATCAACGACCTTATCCAGAGATGGGCATTATTTAGATAAAAAATTATTTAAATAACGGTTCGAGTAAAAGATACTTTATCTTTATTTGTTATCCGAAATTCACATTAAAAAAGTATCTTCATTCGACGAGGATTATCCGACGAATAAAACATACTTGTTTTATTCGAAGCGTTTTATTCGTAGCGTCGAATAAAATTTTCATCTAAACAGACGCAGATGAGATAAGAAATCACATATAAATGAAAATTTACACTTTTACAATTTTCAATATATTTTGATGAAAGTGTCAGGAACGGATTGAAGAGATTCTGCCGGTGAAAATGAATCGACACACGACATCATTCGGACTATTTTCAATAATATATCATTTTTATCGCAACATTACGTGTGAGTAAAAATTGTTCAATTACACTCGAATTTGGACTCATTTTAATCCGGAGAATCTCTTCAATTCATTCGTGACATTCTGGTTTATTCGAGTTTGCCGAAGTTATTCAAAGGTTTATGCGAAGCCTTCGAATAAGAGTTACAGATAAAAAATGAAAATTTTATTCGACGCTACGACAAAAACGCTTAGAGTAAAACAAGTATCTTTTATTCGTCGGATAGTTTTCGTCGAATAAATTTACTCATTCGACGCTCCTCGAATGAAGATACTTTTTCTATTCGATCTTCGAATGACGAATAAAGTTTTTTTATCTTTTATTTGTTATTCGAAATTTTTATTTAGATACAAATTTTGCCCAACTCTAACCTTATCTCGACCGTAGCAATTGGCGCGGTAATATCATCAGGTACGTCCGTGCACGACGGTAATCTCTTCAAGGTAGATACCGGCTCATCCTCGCCCTCGCTGTAACTTTCGACGAGAAGCTCCGAGTCGCTCTGAAAATCGAGTTGCAGTTTCGATTCAACTTATTACCCTGGGACTGTGAACTATGATTGAGGCTCGCTATTAATTATCAGGAAATTTGATTTTCTATGAACCTATTGGAATCATTGAGAAACTTGAAAATTTATTATTTATCTCTTCAAATCGACATCAAACATAATGATGCCAATTTAACTCTGGTGATTTTTATGATTCGATCCACCTTCAGCGAAAAATCGTAACAGAATAATGTGTAGAATTGTCCATAGGTTTGTACATTGAATCGGCATAAATATAACCCAAATCAAAAAGACATTGGATTATATTAGATTGTTACATAATAAATATAATTTTTCAGTGCGTTTTAGTTCAACCACTTTAGTTTCAACGAAATTGGGATAAACGAACTTATATACTCGATAATAAAAGGACGTTAATTCGGATAGACCTTAATTTCATTAAAAATCTTCATTTTATGGTAATTTATAATCACTGGAATACTGCAGTCCGAAATCGACGTTTATGATGCAATAACCGAATAAAATGATTGATTATGTAAACGATACGAAAGTGATTCATTGATATGTAAATGACACGAAAGTGATTCATTGTTATCTAAATGAAACGACAGTGATTCATTGATTATGTAAATGATACGAAAATGAATGACTATGAAAATAATACGAAAAATATTCTTACAATCAGAGGCAGTAGCATCGCTTAAAATTTAGTGTACATTCCTATGTTATATTAGATTCATCGCAGGTACATCCATTTAAGTGATAATGCCCAGGTGAAATGAACGGATATATTCACGTTTGATGCAAATGGGTTAAATATGTTACATCAATTGTGAAATTTCGTTTAAAGTATTGCTTCCATTAGTATTTATACGAGAAAATAATAGCTGTAACATTTAAGTTTGCGTTAAAGTTTTATTTGATATTGTTTAACGTGAAGTTCAACTTTTGCTCAAAAGATACCGAAAAGAAAGTTGGGGTTATAATTTTAGACAATTATATAAGTTATAGGTTATAATAATAAAAAACGAAGGTAATTATCTCGGGTAACAAATACTGTAGTAATCGTTGAATATCAATGAAAACTTCTGATGGTAATTCAATAATTACTTCTGCTTGTACATTATATCTATGAAACCAGTACTTCTCCTTATAAAACAAATGTCCAGTTAAAAATGTTACTGTTCAGAGTTGTTCTGAGGAGCAGAACTCCGTGGTAAACACTTGGTTTCAATTAGATAAAACTTGTAGTTACATACGTATGTAAAATGTTTCATTTATCTTTTAGTCTTGGATCGCCACATATTATGCGCCATCAGTATAAAACGTGTTCTGTTAACTCAATTTTCTCCACCCCTCTATTTAGTGTAATATCTTTGTTTGGCGTTCTTTTCAAAATATTATTATATCAAAGTATTAAAGACCCTGAGTCGGATACTTACCTGTTCTGGGGGTGAGCTGGGCAAACTTATGCTCGAGGCCTCGACCACGGAGACGTATTCGATGTCACCTGCCTCGTTCTTCTGTAATTTCAACACCGGCGTCTCGAGACCGCACAAATACACTTCCCCGAAAAACAGAATCTTTTGTATTCTGAGGCACACTTGAGCGACGTCCTGCAATTTATCATAAAAATAAAAACATTGGGGGACGTATGGAAAACGGCGTCCTTCAATGTTCTTAACACTAATTGTAAGTCTTAACATAAAACTGTCAAACCCGTCAAAATAACCGATTTCAGATTTCTTCATTCACAATTACTGAAAGTATAAAGTTGCATTAGTCGGAATTTATGTTGCCCTTTAATTTATTATACATAGCATGTACAATATATTATACTATATTATTTTAAATTGTATCCTATATTATGTATGTATGAGCCTGTTTTCTAAAATATGTAGTGTAAGTCCACTTTTCTTTATTTCGAGATACTTAAAATAAAGAAACTTTTGTATTTTACCCTACTTAAAAATTTTGTTATATACTAATAAGCTTGCTTTATGTTTTTAAGATTGCAGACATTCCGTCAGAAAAATTAGAAACACGATAGTAGAATTCGTTTAGAAAATGTAGGCACAGTAGCAGTATTCACTTAAAAAACTTAGAGACACGATCGAAAAGAGTTTTGTTCAATAAAGTAAAAATACTAAGAAATTTTTACCATGTCGTCAGTCTTCTTGGAGTAACAGGGATCCTGCGGATTCGACATTAATGGCGTAAATCCTGCCAAGGTCGTGTCTTCCGGCAATTTCACCAATTCCAGTTCTAAAACATAAATTAAGTACGTTCTCGTGAATCGTATAATATACATCCATTACTGTAACATGAAATTCCTATAAATGTACAATAAAATGTTCGTTATTTTACCAAAATTCAGAAATGTTTACTATCTCGGAGAAAAACTTTTTACAGACTAGACAGAGCGATCTAATTCTTTGTTTAGTTACACGTGATTCACTTAAACGCACTAAAAATAATGATGTCCAGATCCTTAGCCATTGAGCTTTAATAACAGATGAAAATGAAACATTAAGATACTTGTTGTATATAAAGCAACGATTCGTACAAATTACGGATTATGCATTATTTTCATGATTATATACTACTGTAAAATATCAACTGCTTAACTTTAATTTTCTCAGAACAACATGTATTTAATACTATGAATAAGTTAGTAATGATTTTCGAAATGTACTTCACATTTGATAAGTGCCCCAATACTTATGGACGGGAGTGTATGTAATGTTGAAGAGTCGACAGCCATAATGAATTTCGGAAGTTCAAAGTTTTAATTCCGTTAAAAAATTATTCCGATCCCACAGTAAATCTAATCAATGCATTCAAAATTTGATAAATTTGAGAACACGCTGTATTCTCGTTTTACCGCATAAAACCACTTCTGAAGGAAGTAAGATTCCATTTAATTCCTATTTTTTAAATTAATCCACAAACATTTAAATTTTCATAAACACTCATAATCTACCTATTAATGTGAATTAATTCATAGTTGTTTATCTTAAATGTCATACACTTAAAATTCGCAATTTTTACACGTGGTACGAACACGATCACCTTATAGTATATCGGCCACAAATTATGCATTCGCAACGAATCGAAGCAACAGGTAATGACACACGCAGTCTGTTATCATGCAAATGCGAGGCCGAATGCATCGGCAATAAACATTCAGCAACAACTACCGGGGGAGTGACAGGGCGTTCCAGTTGGTCCCGGAGAGGATAAACGAGGCTCGACAATGTTCAACCTGTCCCGGTCGGATGACACAGTTGACCGATAGATGTGCTTCACGAACAAGGCACATCGACTGACTGTGATTGCAGATCTTGATCATGCCAATATATTCGACGAATATTTCTTACTGGCTTACATTCCTGTGGAGGGGGTGCGTCGATGTTTAAGGGGGTTGCTCTCTCTGAAGGCTCAAAAAACAGGCACCTTTTGAAGTCTTTTTTACGGAACTGGTCAAAAATAAATTGAATGGGAGTTGCTCGGATCAATTAGGCAATGTTTTGAGCAGGAATCGAATGAAACTGTTAAATAACAATCCTTTTTTTTCACTATTAACTTTTCTGTTCCAAAAAGAAAAACAATTATGAAATGAAGTGTATTTACTGAAACATTTATTTCTGCATAAGTAGAAAACTCTTATTTTCTTAGTATTAGGAAGCTAAAATTTTCTTAGCATTATTTATTCCGCTTGGAAAAAGTCGAAGTTGTAGCAAGATTTTTCGTTGTATAAATAAATGAACAATTGCCGCGAATCGACACACGACGCAGTCATCAGTCGCTGCTGCGTAATTATTTACCCTTTTACTGTTAGAAAATAGAACAATAATTATATAAAAAATCACAACTTGCTTTCTGTTCTATATTTATCCAATTTTCAAATGCTTAAATAATGTTATTTAAAAACATAATTCTAATTATCATATTTGACTTTAAAATATTTGTTAAAAAGTATGTGATTCTTCATAACTTTTATTAATGGAATACAAAATAACTGTTATAACTGCACTTTTATAAAAAAAATTAACGTGTTAAAGTACAAAATTGATATAAAACAGAAGAGAAAGAATTGAAAATAGAAAAGTTCAACAGATAACTTATTTATAAGTTTCATTCGATCCCTGATTCTGAGATAAAATTCTCATTTTAGTAATGTAAAGAAGACATCAATTCATAAATACAGTAGGTACCTATTTGCAAATCGACACAAGCTTTCATAAATGCAGTAGGCGATTCAAGGAGAGATTTTGTTTTAATACTTTACTAAAATGCATTAGTTATTGAGCAAACAATGATCAGACAAATGGTCGGCCCGATTCCTCTTGCAGGTTACTATCCTTTAGTCGAAATTTTGTACAATATCTTCGCATAAATGTGGCTCTACTTCAGCGATAACACTTCGAATGTTGTTTTTCGGATCTAGAATTTATTTGGGATTGTTAGCATAGATTTTGTCCTCCATGTAATCCCAAAGAAAAAAGTCTTGCGGTGTTTGATCTCAACAAGCGTTGTAATAAAGCAATTGTTTCAAGTGTTGTGTCGCAAACTCTATTGCCATTAATAATTTTAAATATTTGTGGCAAAAAGATGGGAGCCTACAAGAGGAACCTGGGTGGTCATCTGTTTGATATTTTTATAACCGCTACCTATGCACATTACAGTGGACTCTAACTATATTGCCATGGTTGGGGCTGCAGGTGAAGTAAAATGGCAATGAGTTTAGAGCCCCCTCCATGCTAAGTTTTATAGTCATAGCCTTGGCCTCAGCGCCTGCGCAAAAGCTGTTTGCGTGCTGGTGCGCCGGCGTAACGCAACGTGGTTGGAGCTCGAATCTGTGTGATCGAAAGTACGAGTGAGGGGGAAGTGCTTCGCGTGACAATATATTTAGTGGCAATATAGTTAGAGTCCACTGTATATTGAAATAGAAAAATGATCGGTTGCTCAATAACTAACGCTTTTATTGAATCATTCTTTATCATTTTTATTACAACAGAAGAGCTGCTATTTACCATAATTTTTTATCAATACTTGATGTAAAAAAAAAAAGAACATTGAAACAAACGGGATTACGTGACCGCGGGCAAAGATCTCGCGTATCGTGTCACGAGCGAAACGATCCGCCATCGCGCCGTTAACCGACGCTAGTTAACGCGATCGCCACGACACCGATTCGGAATTCGCATCAACAACACGTGCATGCGAAATAGAGAGCGCGATTACGTTTCTATATTTCTTTCCTGCGGCGGGACGAGCCTGGGCTTAATCTACCTTGCGCGAGGTCCTCGGGATGATCAACCGCGAGACTTGGCCGCTGATCCTCTTAATGCTACGTTTCCACGTGGTTGTAAGGCTTGAGAATTATGCTAAGTATTCACAGGACTCTAATTATCCAGTGTTACGCTGCGTGTCCACATTACGTTAAAGAATTATATCACATGTATGTATATAGAATGTAAATTCTCGAGAATTATGTCTATTCGTGAAACATAAGAATAACTTTTCGGAATTATATAACACTTCTAATTGGAAATAAATTTTTGCTGGATTTATAATACGTATCCACGTGAGATTAATCGTTAAAAGGTGCGCTACGCGTCCAGGTGAGTGTACTATCATATCCGCATACATAATATAATTTATTAATGTTACTCTCATGCGGACACGTAAATACATCACTTGAGCATAACATTGAATAGTTGGACTATGTACAGACGTACAGGCGCCTCGAAAAGTCAGTTAAGTCCCCTCTAATTCTTTTAATTCAGGAACAATGATAAACGTTATATTGCTATGAATCGAAACGTTCTTGTGATTTTTTTTGACATTTATTAGAGACTCATTAGCGTATTAAACGTTTATTTTAACAGTATTTTGATGAAATGTTGTATTCAGTAGGTTCACTCGGACGTTAACTTACTTTCCGAGTGATTGTATATGTATACATGGGACTAACATTCAAGAATTATGCTAGATATAAACATGCGAGTAAACAAAAAATTACGTTAAGTACTCATTTCAGAGAAATTTTCGGAAACTATGCTTCGTATTAGTATAAAACTAACTGAAGAGAACTATGTTGCGTATCCACATAAGAACGAATTATGCCACGTATTCACATGAATGTAATTCTAAAAATTTATGCTATGTATTCACACAACAGAAATTCTGCAGAGCAATTTTTGAATAAACTTTTATAAGTTGTCCTATGAATAGTAAGAGCAACAATTATTAAAGCGATAATTTGTCAGACGATTGCTCTCATGTCCACTACCAACTCTCCGCAGCAAACCATTCCAGTCGACACGCAGCCTAACTCAAGCCTCCTCTCGTTCCACGCGAGTTCCCGGTCGTACTGACCCTGAACTTCGTGTAATATTCGCAATAAATGTATCCTGGCGTTGTAAAGCGATTCGCGCAACGCGCGAGAATATTAATGGCGGTCGAGCGCCGACACAGATTTGAAATCGGTAGACGGGGCAACAGGATCATTTCCTCTTCGATCCTAATCCGAACAAGAATACCGTATGGTTGGTCCAATGGGAATTTTCGTTACAGTTACTATAATACATCTAGGCATAGTAGATTTTTAGTTTAATAAAACTAACTTTAGTTTAATAAAACTTTCTCACTAATATTCGACAGAACAGGAGTATATAATCGTCTTTCGTTAGGTAAAATATTACGTTATGTTTTATGTACAAAATACAGAATAACAATATTAAACAAGAATCGGCAGAAGTGATAGCTTTAGACATTAAAACAGAATTCCGACGACTTCTGGAGTTATCCCGTTTATTCAGAAAAATTATGATACCTTAATAGTTTGCAATACTACTTACAACTGTTTTATAATCTTCATATTTCAGTATAATAATATCCACTCTTCTGTTCTATTTCTTTAACATGCAAGTCACAATATTTTCTATTTTCATGAATATATAAATAATTCCTGCCATGATCACGACAACGTGTTTAATTGAATACTTTTTCACAAAGATAGTGTCACAAATCTTGCCATAGTAGAATATTTATAGCATTTGAATATTTATATCAGCTGAACGTATACGTTTCACAAAGCTTCACAGTACTTTCAAACAATATAAACCAAAATTCTTTAGATCAAGATTTTCATTTCTACCGCCCTTAAAACATTTTCTACTCACGACTCAGTTGATTCATATTGCTTTTGTGTATATTTTTCTTGTATTTATGGTGTATAACTATGTGAAAGGCCTACTAAAAGACACAAGAAAGCCAGAGGAAAGAAGAGGGAGAGAGAACAGGAGAAAAAAGAAATGTCTGGGGGTCGTCACAATAAAACATTGTTTATTCGTTCGGCAACCTCTTGGCCCGACCCAGCATTCTCTGGTACCCTTTTGTCCAATTTATCCATTGTGTCTCGTGTGTAACGCGCGCGCGCAAGGTAGATTGGGGAGAAGGAGAATTGACGTGGACAACGAACAGAGAGGAGTAAACGCAGGAACCGTCGGAGCCAACAAATTGGCATTACGGCACACGTTAGCCGAAGGTACCGTTACTGTCTCGGTTCCTTTTTTCGAATCGTATCGTTCGCTGCGTTCTCGCGTGCGCACGATCGCTCGAAGCCGGACATTCCTTCTACTTAGCATTTCGATTCCCTTTTTTTGCTGGTTATTTTTTTTTCATCCACCATTCTGTTCGAATAAATGGAGATGTCTTTGAATGCTGGCACGCATGAATTTTATGGTATTAGATTAAAATCGAACGGTTCATCAGGAACGTAGGAATAATAGAGGTTTACTACAACTGTCAGATCTGAATAACGTTACCTTTTATCTTCGCTAATACTCAAATAGATTAGATTCTGGAAATGTACGATACAATTGTTTCCAGGATTAAACTGTTGTCCATATTGTACTTTGATGCAAATGAAAAAAAAAATTTTTGGGAAATCAATCGGGTAAATTTAACTTCCCATTTTTCAACACTGATCAATCAACCAAATCTATAGTTTATAGGTATCATACCTCATTTTGATATCTTCTATTTGAGTTGTACTTTATTCCTCGAAGTCTTGTAATGTTTATCGAAATGTAAGATAGAAGGGTATTTTTTTGCAAATTGAGTATGTCCTCTATATGGTAGATTTAATTTAATTTAATTCATACGGGTGAGAACCCATTTTTAAAATATTTGATTTAAAACGTTACGGCACACTAATAGAATAATTATTAAATTGAGGTATAATGAGATATAACAATTATAAGAATAGAATTCAGATAGATATAAAAATACATTGGTACTTAACCTAATAGTGATAATAACTATATTACCCTATCATAGAGAACACTGTGAAATTCAGACCTAAATTTATTTATGTTAGGCGCGAAAATGTCAATTTTGTCGTTCCAATTATTCGCCAAAGTGCAAATTCTATTGATTAAGTCTATATTATTGAAGCGAGAAAAGAGTGAAGATGGTCTGAAAAGCATAGATGTACTGGTGTAACGAGTGGGTGCGTTGAAATGTATCAGTGAAGTGATGAAAGAATTATTAGTATGACCGTGGACGATTTTATACAGAAAGCAAAGGTCAGCAGTGACTCTTCTTGCTTCAAGAGTTTGAATGTTAAATCTTTTCATTAATATGCTATCATCGTGGTCAATTCGGCTCATAGGTTGACCCATTTTATAAGCAACTAATCTAAGTAAACGGTGTTGAATTTTTTCAATTTGACACTTGTGTTTGGAAGTATGCGGAGACCAAATAACAGATGCGTATTCAAGAAGAGAACGAGTGAGTGAGTAATATAGATACAGTATCGTATACGGATTTTTGAAGTGAGTACAGTTCCTGGAAATAAATCCCAATGAGTTAGATGCTTTGGATAAAATGTATTGAATATGTTCATCAAATGATAATAATGAAGATAGAATGATATCAAGATCCTTTATCGAAGATTTAGCTGTTAGATGCTTTCCACATATCGAATAAGAAAAGATAGATGGATTACTGCTTCTAGAAAATCTTATAATATGACATAGATAGGTAGATGGTAGTTAGCGTTTTCAGGTTTAGCAATCTTTATATTACATTTGAGTTGCTTCTGAGTTAATCCTCGATTAGCTAGTAGGGTCAGAGTTATTTAAATGTTAAATAAGACATCATAGTACGTTATATATGCCCAACTGTGTAAATCAAAAAAGATTTTTAGGTAATTTTATGGGAAAATAACACGCGTCGTCATCGAGTCCTGTGACTAGAACTAGATCATTCCTAACGGATCCGCGCAGCTGGGAATTCACCGTTCTAGTTCGAGCCGCGTCCTTGGTCTTGTTACACTTACTTTTAAGACAGGTTTATACACGATAACAGTACATGATTCATGGTTTAATATGTCAATGATACAAGACCGATCGCTGGCCCATTAAATCACGTGTGGTTTTGATTAAGCATAGGTGTAACAATGTTATTTGCAAAGACGATGTTCTATTTTTCATCGAGAAATTTTTTCAGTTGTTCACATGTAAAGAAATCGATGATTTATTAATTCGACCATATACCACTAGAACGTATGCATTATCATACAAAAATATCTGATCGCTTAAAACTTACATTTCTCTATAAAAAAAAAATCTGCGAATGAGTGATCGAACTTTTGTAGCAACTACTTTGTTATTGATGGTACAATCGATAAGGAGGTAATTTGTTATGAAAATAAAATACAAAGTCTCTTCGTGCTCCCAAGCTTGCAAGGGCTCGCTCGTGTTCAACTGAAATGCTCGTCCTACGTCCACACTGGAACGAATTCATTTCTGTTCGCAATTGATCCGAAGACTAACCGCGAGCAGATTGTGAAATAATGAATAGGCAGAAATTTGTTTGTGCAAGTGCTGCTTTTATTGTGCTGAAGTTAAGTACAAAAAATAAAAACAAAGAAAACAAGATAAACGATGGCTGCAAACTTCACTCTTTAAAAACAGACAACGGTATAGTGAAAGCCGTTTGTTAAAGGACCTGCAGGAAGAAGGTTAAAGCTAAAGAGGTTTAAGCTATAAGAAATATTTGGTAAAAATTCCGATATCAATAACGTATGCACGAAGCAGAAGGTCACAAATGTTGATATCTTCTGTAACTATGATTACTTGTCTACTAACAATTCATGATCGAAACAAATGAAAAATTATATCACTATACAGAAACGAGGGAACTAATATGTACATACATCTACAAACAAAGAATTAGCTTCCAAAAACTAATAAAATTACACTATTTTAAAGAAATCTTGAATCATGTTTTAGCGAGCCGGTATTCTAGGACTACCATGTTATTCGGTGTGGTTTCTCAATTCTTTAACACTATTAGAACCAAATCATGTTATGAAGATGCAGTGTTACAGGAGGATTGCCTGTACCACAGACGAGGTATATGAGTAGACATTTCATCCAATGTATTTTTGCGGCCCACTTTTCTAGGGTTACATACCCCATTTCCATTTTAGTGTCACTACCCACCACAT
Source organism: Dufourea novaeangliae (assembly GCF_001272555.1). Lineage (NCBI taxonomy): Eukaryota > Metazoa > Arthropoda > Insecta > Hymenoptera > Halictidae > Dufourea > Dufourea novaeangliae. The sequence goes on along the minus strand of NW_015374014.1, from coordinate 2,635,517 downwards.
ATTCACCGTTCTCAAAACGTAGTGGTCGCTAAAATCATTATTTAGTGTCACTACCCACCACAGATTCACCGTTCTCAAAACGTAGAGGTCGCTGAAATCATTTTTTAGTGTCACTACCCACCACAAATTCACCGTTCTCAAAACGTAGAGGTCGCTAAAATCATTATTTAGTGTCACTACCCACCACAGATTCACCGTTCTCAAAACATAGAGGTCGCTAAAATCATAGGCTTTTTAAGGTGTCGGTACTACAATTTAGGTGGGCCACCAACATAAGATGAAATATTTACTCATATACCTCGTCTGTACCTGTACTAAGAAAAATTTTCTCTAAATTTACCGCTGCTAAAAATCTGCACAAAGTTTTTCAATATTTCCAACATCATGAAAAACCATCGCCAGACCGCGTGCCTAAATCAGCTGGAGTTAGGACGACCGGCAATTTCTGTGTGTTCCATAAGATGCATACAGAAAGGGACAAAGAGAGCGAGTGCAGAGGGCACAGTAGCACGGCGTGGCCTGTGGTACCTAGATACACGCCGCGAGACCATTGGCTGGCGACTTGTAAACGGCCCGGCGAGCGTATGGCACTGCAGTGGTCACATCGAACGGATTCACCGTTACGTAACCGGCGGCTATCCACGGGTCAACAGACGGGCAGGGGCTTCACCGTTCGAGGAACTTAAGTTTTTCGATTAAGGACTGGTCCAGCGTCGGGTGGGGAGGATCCCGAGCTGTTTATCGCGGGGGATCGTCGCGCGGCCCGGCTGCCTGAGATATTTGCTCAGGAATTACAGCAGCAGCCGGCTGCCGGACAGCTTGTAATTAACGTCCGAGACGGTGCTGTTTGATCGAGAATTATTACGGTGACATTGTTACGGACCGAGCCACGTTTCACGACGACGGTACTCGCTGTCAGGTGTAGGAGAATCTCCATTGTTGTGTTAAAACCGGGACCGAGGATGCATGCCAAGCGTCCTGACGTTTCTGAATATCGAGGTGTTAGATTGAATCGGTGAGACGTCTACTTGAATTTCAGATCTATCGTTCCTGTTCTACTGTTATTTTCATTTTATTTCTTTGGGTTTGTAGTCTTTCGGTGGAATGGTACGGATTACGTTCGTTTACAAGTATCGAGGTTCCACTGTGTTTTGGTCGATATTATACACATATCATTAGATCGCGGATGTCTATGCATTCACAGCGTCTTCTAACGTGGAAAACTCGACAAATTAAAGGTTTGAGTAAAGTTTGATACTTTCAATGTGTTATTGCTAGACAATCTAGTAAAGCTTCTAGTACAGAATTGAACATTCTGCTCAGTTTTAAGTTCTAATTATTAGTTTCGGAAATTGTGAATTTGCCTGAACGTCCGTAGTTTACACATAATATATCATAATACCGATATCATAATAGACGACGGTGCGTATTTCGATTGAATAAAAGTTACATTTTCAGAAATATCGCGTTTCTTTTTTGGCCTATATGACTATTGGCCTAGACATGACAATTTCACATGTCACAATAAAATGAAAATACCGTAGCCTCTCTCCTATTCGATCTCACTTTAACCGGCCATATTTGCGGCGAGGTTTTCTCTTACCATTAAGAGAATGTTGCAATGATCGGAATGAATGAAAATGAGGTGAAGCAAGGTCTGATGAATATTATAGGTGGATTAAAACACCTCAACTAAATTACGATATTGTTCGTCGTGTTACGGAAAAGTTACGGAATTAGTAATGCACAAATAATTTCCAATCAGTCCCAGCACATTGCTATTTATCAAATCTATCTACAATATAATAATATTTTTCTCTTTCGTTAATTATCAGACCTGGTCCCATACTTTTTCCCGGTAGTGTATTTACAATACATAGAAGGAAGAAATATATACTATTGAAAAAATGTTGTCCTGGAACCATTAACTCATTACAATCCTACGTCGAAGTATACAGAGCTTCTATCCACATTCCTCGCAGCCAAACTCCAAGAGTCACGCATAAAAAAGAATTATTACGAAATAACACGATCGAATACGGTTACGTGACTCGCGGTTATATATTTATAATACCTCTCCGGTTGTATCATTACGTAGTTACAGTAAACTCCGTCCGAAACGTTCCATTAAAATCGTTGAATCGTCGTAAGAACAGGTCCCCGCGCGACCACGACACGCCATATTACACATCGCGGTACCCTTTAGGCGTGTTCCGGCCCATCCGATTATGCATTAATGAACAGACGATCGTACCGCGGTGGGGAGAAGGGGGGGGGGCATCACGCTACTACTCCGATTTTTTTATCCAGAAGGGGCCTTACCCTAAAGATCACTAGCCTTAACAGCAGATCGATCGGTTCCCGGGCCGCAATTACAGTAATTATCCCAGTCCACTTGTCCCGACCCTCCCGAATGTCGGGGGGCCCCTGGTCGTCCGCGCTTGAGAATCGATCGTGCCCATCGATATGCGTCGAACGTCAAATCGGCCGCCGCGCCGCGGATTACTATGATTACTAATCGACTTACATTCGATTACACGGATTCGCTCGTGACTCTGTTCTCTCTCGAACGCTCGTTCACGATGATCGACTGCCCGTTGCGTACTGTACAGCTGAATCGTGTAATCGTCACGAGAACCGTCCCTGGAGCTGTGTCTCTCCGGTGCTACTCCAAGAACGTTTGTTAAGCCGCATACTCACCAAGCGAGGGTTCGCTCGTCTTCAACTGAAATGTTCACCCTACGTCCACACTGGAACGAATTATTGTGCTGAAGTTAAGTGCAAAAAATAAAAACAAAGAAAACAAGATAAACGATGGTGGCAAATTTCATTGTTTAAAAACAGACCACGGTATAGTTAGAGCCATTTATTAAGGGACTTGTAGGAAGGAGAAGGATATGAAATGTTCCGAAATTTCTGTAGAATGTTGACCGAAGATTTTGACAAATTTCTACAACTTCTTGAACAAAAAATAAGGAAAACTATAGGAAAGATATTCTAGGATTCTTGGCTACAGACAACCTCTATGAGTTTCATAATGTTTACATTACATCGTTCCATTTTTATTTCACACGTCTGGTGTAGACAGTCATTTGTTGCATTCGACTGCTTTGCCCAGGAACGTTCTATTCCGTGTGAAATAAAAATAGAATGGTGTACTGAAAACATTAGTAAACTCATAGAGGCTTACTGTAGCCAAGAATCATAGAATATTTTTCCTATAGTTTGTGTCAGTTTTCATTATTTTTAGTTCAACAAGTTGTAGAAATTTTTCAAATTCTTTGGTCGACATTCTGTAGAAATTTCGAAACATTTCATATCCTTCTTCTTCCTGCAAGTTCCTTAACAAATGGCTTTAACTATATCGTGATCTGTTTTTAAACAATGAAATTTGCTACCATCGTTTATCTTGTTTTCTTTGTTTTTACTTTTTGCACTTAACTTCAGCACAATAAAAGCAACACTTGTACTAACAAATTTTTGCCTATTCATTATATCACAATCTGCTCGTGGTCAGTTTTCGGATCAATTCCGAGCAGAAATGAATTCGTTCCAGTGTGGACGTAGGGCGAGCATTTCAGTTGAACACGAGCGAGCTAGTGATGGGCACTATCGACTAAATTAAACTATCGACTAATTACTATTTAGTTGCAACATAATATCGATTATTTAATCGTTAGTTTTTAGTCGACTGAAATTTTGCATTAGTGGTTATGTATAGATTATGTCATCAAATTCTCAGCATCATTGGTGTATTTACCATTTACAAATTTATTAGTTTGTAGATAGAATTTCAAAAATATAAGTGGTAAACAAGTTTTTTTAAACAATTAACGATCTGACTTTATCGGAGAAGTTTGAAAGATTAGTTTACAAGGTAATGCATAAGAATATATATGGAAAAATTAAGTAATCAAGATCCAGTCAATAGCTTGATAGTTCGAGCGAGTCGTCTGAAGCGACTGCTTCAGTCAACTGAATTAGTCGATGGTTTAAAAAATTAGTCGACTGAAAGTAGTAGTTGGTTACTATCGACGTAGTCGATAGTTTTCAGTCGATGGTGCCCATCACTAGAACGAGCCTTTGCGAGCTTGGTGAATACGCGGCTTTATGTTATGCACACGCGCGCGTTGTGGTTTCTTTCTATGTTTTTCGTTTTCTTTTCGTTTCGTTTCTTGTTGACCGTGGAATGCAACAGAGTTGCCAGTAACGGTGGTTAATGTCGAAATGACAAGTTGTCGAGGGACTGGATATGGCATGTATAGAGAGGGAGAGAGGTACGCAATGATGAATACAAGTAGCGATGAAGTGGTTTGAGACGAGGGCGCGAAAATCAGGGTAATCTTTCGGTTGTTGGTCACTTCGGGACCGTGAGCTGAGTTTCTTGAGAAACGAAAGGTATTTAAATAAACAGGGTCCATATAATCAAGGTATTAATACATTCAAAATACTATCCCAGTTCGGATAACAGAGGTTCTCTTGTATTATACACAATGGTACATTAACTTAAAAATTGTCACTTTGATGGTGATTCAAAAAATACTTACTACTCAACAATTCTACACTCTTAAAATGGAAATTTATATTCTTTTGTAACGAAAATAGACTGATTTATTTAAATCGCACTCACCATCATGTCGACCTTCCGCGTCCTTGGCCTGGATCAAGATCGATTTGGGATAATTCAACTTTTCCAGCAGGTTCACCATCGTTGCCAACCTGCTCCAGGCATCTCCGGGAGGGCTGCAATACAAAACAACGTTATCTTAGTAAAACGAATTAACTCCCACTGTTTCAACTGCTCGATCATCTACTAAGATTGCGTAACAAGAGTACAGAAGGATCCAATCGCAAACACTGCATTTCACCTGAGATAAATATTTCTCTTTGATTTGGTTAGCTGCCAAAATAGGTCACAGTACATATACAGAACATTAAAAAAAAATCTATGTTACTGAAGGCTAATATTATTCACAGAGAAGAATAAACAAATGATTGACTAACTCTGATTTTATTATTACATATGTATGTAGTACAATTTTGCTGATTTCAGTTATCACTGAAGTAACAGACTATTATCTATTTAGTCGGTTCTTATTCCCTCACTTCCAATGAATATGGTGATAAGAGACACTTGTGTTGGTTAAGGACAATATGCTCTCTAATTGTTAAACCTTCTCTTTTCAACAGCCTGTACAGTTTACACGTACAGATCAAAATGGCAACCACTACAATTCGCCTTAAACTTATCAAGTCTAAAGTTGACCCCAAATTAAATGTTTATGCAAATTTTTTTAAACTTGTTCCGGCTCATCCGATTATGAATTAATTAATTGTCGAACCTAACACGAGGAACCTTTATAAATCTTCAGACCATTTATTCATTCAGTACATAAAAACAATCAAAGACTTACAATATTGTTAACAATTATAACCCAAGTAATGATAACCTTAACTCTTTGAAGCACAGGAATCGACTTGAAAAAATGACAGGATGTGTAAAACATGTGCCATTTCCCGCTGAACCACTGATATAGTCTGTAAAAATTCGAGATTTAAAAAAAAAATTAAACAGTCACGAGTTTTTAGTAGTACACAAACAGGGACGAGCTTTTCTTGAAAAAATCGTCGTTTTGGGACCACCAATTTAAAAATTTTATTTTGATTTTTTAGATTCAGCGGGGAACTACAGTCCTAACAACCTTGTGAAATTGAATTACGTCACTTTTGAAGATATTGGGGCAAAACCGCAGAAAAACGTTGCAATGTTTACCAGCTGCACCACCATTCAGAAAGCACATTGTATATATTTCATACCTTCTTTTTTTTAAAACCTTATAATAGTAGTAAACATTGGGTAAAAGGATACATCTGGACTTGCTTTTGGTTTTCTTATAAATAAATGAAAAACGATTACCTAGTCCCCTCGAAGACAGGAAAAAGATTAAACGGTCATTCTGTCTTCCCGTCAACCTAATAAGTAGAATCTGGCGCACGCGTTATTGCATTCGTCCTCGTTCACCAAATGATCCGAACCTGACCCCGAGGATTCCATACGAATACTTTCCATTAACGCGTTGCCGTCTGGCCAGCCTAATACGGCGGCACGAAACAAATGAGCGCGATTTATTCGGTTCCTTCGAAATTGGTACCATAATCGAAGCCGTTGCGAGTGTATCGGCGACGTCATTGGATAGACGATGCGCGCGCGCGCGCGCTGCTATCCACCGGCCACTTCCGTATTACTGTAAATCCAAAGTCGTCCGTTTAATTATTTTCACCGCGATGAATGGCAGTGCTCGCGGGGGATCATTTTCCACGCTATCGATCATTCGATGGTATCGCTCACGGTGCGCTCGCGATCCCTCGCAGTCCCCGAGGCGGCGATAAAGAACAGAACGGAACACGGACGCAAAGAAAACCGCACGACGACGCTACGGCCGCGATTAATCGATCCACGGCATGAAAGGTCATTCGTTAATTGCGCCACGGTTTCATTCGTTTAATTGATTAGCACACTTTATCTGTGGATAAATCGTTGCTGGCCGTTGTAAGGTGTTATTGAAAATTGAATGGAAATGGACACGTTTGTTTAACACTTTCAGGATCAAGGCACCGATGAGGTTTAAGAATAGACTTTTCATCTTATGGGAGTTGTTGGCTCACTTAAACTGTAGTAAGATAAATGTCCCAGTTGTTGGACACATCCTGGTGATTGGACAATTATCGTGAATTTTTGTCAATATTAAATTTTTTTTAAATAATATCGAACTTCAGGATAGAAAATAATTATCCTTAGGTATTTCTTATCATAAATCATATAAAAATGTTTGCAAAAGCGCGATGTATTATTTAAAAAAAATATTATCATTTAGCAATCATAAACTTGAGAGCGCATTTCTTAAACTCGTAAATAATAAATAATTCGTCTGTCTCCATTAAGTGAAGGTTTCTTGAACTTATTAAAGTCTCCAGAATTGATACCAACTTTTTTTTAATAAAACCCTTTTCTTTTAATAAATCATAATTGCAGCATGTGCTAGAATAAGTTCAGAAACGATAAGACATGCACGTGATGCAACGATACGAAGATTGCAAATTTGCATTGACGCAAACGGTCACCACTTCGAGCATCTCCTGCAATGTAAGAAAGTTTATTTTACTACCACATTTGACCTTGCATGACCTTCCATGATAGCTCGCTGAAGTCGTCTCAACACCGGCTATCACATTGCGATAAAAAAAATATTGCATTCCATTAAGAAAAATAGAGATGACCTTGAAATCTCCTCTATGCCTTCACCCACGCAGAATATGTTTATGTCACTACATTTTTTCATATTATTACAAAGAACAGCAATATTCAGAGTGGATATAGTTATTGCCCCAGCCTGTATAGTTCATCATTTTTATTATTTTATTTATTTATAATTTGTTTCTTCTATTTGTTGCATTAAATTAAATTTGTTACGTTTTTATTTGAATTTTTACAATATAAATGAAAACTATCATGTTTTACTATTAAAAATCAGATATTAATAATTTACTGCATGTTATGTCCAAACAATCCGACAGCTAATCACTAGGACATGCCGTAAATTCCGTCCAATCACTCGGCTAATTGAACGCTTTTAGATAGTGATAAATATTAATCCTTTTTTTCACGTGAACGCTTTCATATAACGACTTGTCTGAAAGAAGAATTTCTGCTCTATCGATTGAATGTAGTTTTTGCCAATCTATATTATTTTTACATATAAAAAGTCTTCGTAACCGCAATCTTCGCCTTAAACGTCCAACCACTGGGACATTTACCTTACTGACACCTTAAAAAGCCTGTGATTTTAGCGACCTCTACGTTATGAGAACGGTGAATCTGCGGTGGGTAGTGACACTAAAATGGAAATGGGGCGATGTCGCCCCAGAAAAGTTGGCCTGATCTGCACACTACACTGCAAAATTTATATAAACTTTTAACCTACATTAACCAAATAATAAACAATAAACAAAAGTAGCTACAACGTATCAAAAGCATTTCATAAAGTTAATAAAGAAACCGTTCACACATAACCGCTCCAAAGAAAGGCTGGTTTCAACCAATGTCAATAATCATATCCGAAGCTAATCCGTCCCCAGAGGCTCGCTCAGCAGCAGCCGCGATAGTAAAGAAATGTAGAAAAAGACGATCCGGCCGATGGTGATTGATCGATTGATCGCAATTACACGGCCTCAGGCACGCTCGTGCCTGATAGAACAAAGGTACTATCTTCGGTGAGATAAGCTATAAAAATAAATGAAGTAGAGGGACGAGGAGGGGCTCGAAGAAGTCGCGATAGACGGCAGATTAATCGGCGGTCCCGTCTTCTATAAATAAAACGGTTCTCGTCGCGCCGAGCAGGATTAAGAGGATACACTATCGGCCGGTGGTTATGCCGCGTCCTTGCCAAGGAAACGCTTCACTCGCATAATTGTTAATCGCAAACGAGCAACAATAATTAACTCTTGTAGGGGCCGTTGGTTGCGCAAAGAGGTGTTCGATCGCGCTCGTTCTTGCAGTTACGGGACTAAAGGGGCCTTGAAACTCGTTTAATGGACGATCGATTGCATCAGTCGGGCAAGCATAACTCTTTTTTTCTCTCTCTTTTGGACCCTCTTGCTCGTCTTTTTCCTCTGTCTCGTTAGAAAGATCCAGCGGATCGATATTCGGCCGAACTCGACGCCGGCGCCGGAAGGGAGTTCCCGAATAAAAATCGTTGTCTTCGATCTTTCGCTCGAATATTCGACGAAAACAAGCGTTTCTTCGAGCGTCGACAAAAGAGGGTTACGCGCACACCTAAATTTAGCTATTTAATCCTTAACTGATGAGGTGTGGTCTGAAGAAGCCCATAAATATTTTTAGAATGTTTTATTTATTCAATAGTTATTTAACCCTTGTCTGTGCAACCAAAATGTTCATGGTTATTGAGCAATCGGAATACTATTATTTTGACAGATTAGATAAACATAGATAATTTTACTTTCATACTTTCCCGAAGCTTTTAGTTTTCCCTTCCTATAACATCCCAAGTGCGGTTTTAGACAAGAACATAAAAAATTGTGAAAGAAACTTTAGAAATGGGCTCTGGGTACCCGTGTTAAGGATATGCTTCTTTATTTCAATGTTTTCTTGCATGGTAATGCAAAACAGCTAGTTCTGTAATAAGTAATAAGATTTCCACCTTACCAGTTAAGGGTTGCATTGGCTTGTGGGAGTTTCATGGTGTTCGACTTATTTTTTATACTCGTCGATAGTGATGGGGCCAACGACAAAGAATGGAAACATACAAATCTGTAAACTCGAGCTACAGAAAGATACTAGAAGCAAGGATTTCTTTTATAAATTACATTTTCTTCACATCATTTCGATGTTTTTAATCGATGCATTAATAGAATGCGGTATGCTCTTAGATGGAGCATTAATATGATGCTACGTGCAAATCAGATATTCAGTGTATTAAAATAATTAATAATTAATTAATTGATTGATTAAAAGAACATAAACATACCGTGAAAAGGAATTAACAGGGAAGTAAATACTCTAATATTTTAAAGAGTATCTGATGAGTACTCGTGTAAAGGACAGTTATTTTCCTGAAAAAAGGTAAGATGAAAAAACCATATCTTGCACATTTCCTTGGCAATTATTTTACAAGGCACAATTCCTACAATCTAAAGAATATCGAAATTATGAATGAATATGTTATAGTAGGTTTCATAATGTAATTTCTTGATGTTTCTATAAAAAAAACTGTCAGGTTGTGAAAATAATACATGTAGTCCAAAATATATCAATTTGTTCATAAAAAATGTTAAGTTAAAACTACTGACTGTTAATGTAATAAACAAAATGTATAACGTAATTTATTTAAAAAAGGGGGGCCCTTATGTCTATACTATCTTCATAGGCCAGGACTATCAATTTGTACACCTCTGTATACTCGCAGATTATACATTCATAGATATCAGTGGCGTAACTAACTTCTCTGTCTATATCCTTATACTGTAAACGTGTATTTATGGGTGTAATATAGAAATATAGATATCTACACTAAAAACCAAATAAGACTATAACTGCGAAATGACGAATTTCGGTCTTGTTTGCGCATATTCCTCTCGGTTACCTTAGTTACCAACGTCTTAAACAATTGAGCATCATTATGCCTCGTGTAGCATCATACATCGAGTGACTGTGAAGTACAAACGTGACAATTCATAAGTATTCATATCTTGAGAAATACTTCATTATGTCACCCGGTGTATGACAAAGTCTATCGCCCATGTTACAGAGAGACCTCTGGTGCTTGTTCCAGCTACGCGAAGCAGTTATGGTCTTATTTTGTTTTTAGTGTAGATATGAATAATTCGTAATACAGGAAATGTAGTTCTTGCTGTTTTCACATTGATACTAGCGACTACTTTTCTTCCCGACCGTATCTAAATTTGGCTACACAAATAGGCATGCGAGAATTTTTCATGATCTTCGACTTTCCTACGATTGCGAGTGACTGGACCCCTTTTACACAAGCGTAGACGTTCGTAAAGGAGCCTCGTTTCTCCGTTTTCGAGCGTCGTTAGCAAGACCATCTGATCTTTTCCAGCGATTCCCGTGGCCACGGCTCCTTTGTCAATCATCGAGAAGAACGCAAGAACGCAAGAACGCAAGAAAGAAACACGTTGATCGGCCATTCTTCGAACGTCCCCGTGGTTTTGCATCGCCGTCGTGCACAACGACCGGATGCTTTTATTTCGATGAGTCACTCCCACGCTTCTCGGCGTTTCGAGAACGGAACAGGTTCGCGAGCCGGTGACTTCAACGCGTGGATAGCCCGTGAACCACTGCGCGCGCGCGATCCTCCCTTACTGGATTCTTCTGTTTCAAATTATTTCTTACAAGGTAGGTTTCCCAACCCGCAGGTCTCATATTTCATGAAACTTTGTGGGATTGTACAGGGCATCGAGTTATACAAGAAACAATATTTTTTATGAGTCGACACTCGCGTTAAATGAGTTAAATCGTCCCTCAAATTTTGCCGAAGTTTTCGTTTTTTCGGTATATCTTGTTAACCGTAAGAGATAGGAAAAAATCTTTAATGGGCGAGTGTCACGGTTTTTGTTATGTACAATAATATGGTGCTAACCGAGTGTACGAAACACAGTTTGTTTATAACAAATTTTTTATACCTTCATTTTACAACTTGTTCAAATTTGCATAATGACAAACAGTGACGAGCATTTTATTCCAAATACATTGATATATATGATTATGAAATTGCCTTCTACAGTTTCGCAGATTTTTATTGTATACATATATCCCGTGCGCACGCCCGCCGACAGGGAAAGTTTCCCAACCTGTAGATTCTGATTTTATTGAAACTTTATGGGATTGTAGGGTGTATCAAATTTATGCAAGAAACAATTTTTTTCGGCTGACATTCACTCTATTTAGTATATTCGTTCTTTTTAGTATATTCTGTTATATCAGTTCAGTATACTACTGTGATCAAAAAGTAAGGTGAATTTGTTTATAAAATGTAAATTCTTTATTTATTCTTCCAAATCAATTTCATCCCCTTCAAAGTAATCCCCGTCCGATAAAACGCACTTTTCCCAACGCTTTTTCCAGTCCTCGAAACAGTCGGAATAGTCTTTTTCCGGTATAGCCTTCAAGACCTTCTTCGATTCGGTTTTTATCTCCTCAATCGTGTCAAAACGGCGTCCCCGCATTGGCCTTTTGAGTTTGCTGAATAGCCAGAAGTCGCACGGAGCCAAATCAGGCGAATACGGTGGTTGCGGAACGATATGAGTCGAGTTTTTGGCAAAAAAGTCGCGCAGAACCAATGCAGTATGACATGGTGCATTATCGTGATGAAGGAACCAAGAGTTGTTCGCCCATTACAAAAACACGTGTAACTCGAAGATAATTAAACCTTTTGACAAACAGACGCTTGGCAAATGTCATAGACAGTCCTACCAACGTAGGAAAAAAAATTTACCTGCCTTCCTAATGCCCGGGAGTTTTAAATGACAATTTCACCTTACTTTTTGATCACAGTAGTACATATATCAATTCTCGGTGAGTACTATAAGCTCCAAAACTCTGAGACCCTTTTTTCAGAAACTGTACGGTAACATAGCACAAAACGTTGTCATTATTTATCGTACAAAATAGAAAAGTGCGACGCTACCTAAGTACCAAGGGTCGAATGAAACTGTTAAAATTTTCAATTGGTTATCAAATAACAGTACTTTTTTTACTATTATCTTCTCTGTTAAAAGAAAAACAGTTATAAAATGAAGTGTATTTACGGAAACTTTTATTTTGGCATAAATAGAAAAATTTTATTTTTTTAGAAGTAAGGAAGATTTGCAGTTAAATAAAATTATTTATTCACCTTTAAAAAAGTTAAAGTTGTGTCAAGAAGACTTTTCGTGGAATGAACAAACGAACAAAAAATATGCAATTTTAAAATGTTTACGTTTGGGGCGAGAGTGCCGCGAATTGGCGCGCGACCGCAGTCATACGTTGCCGCGTAATTATTTGCCCTTTCACTGTTAGTAAAATAAAACAATTACATAAAAATCACAACCTGCCTTCTTTTCTACACTTATCCTACTTTCAAATGCTTAAAAAAATAACCTTAACGTTTGTATTTTACCTTAAAATATCTGTTAAAAAGTATATGATCCTTCAGAACTTTTATTAATGGAATACAAGATAACTGTTAAAACTGAACTTCCATAATAAAGTTAACGTGTTAACCTATAGAGTTAACATAAAACAGAAAAGAAATAATTGGAAAGTTAAAAGTTCTGTAAATAACTTTTATTTACTACAGTTAACAGTTTCATTTGTTCTCTGCTAAGGACCTTCAATTTTCCGTGCGATAGTGTCTACCGCAAACATATAAAATCAAGTTTATCTCGACTTGAACCAGTATCTCAGGACCCACTCCCTACGCTCCTATCAAGAAACAGTTTGCATTTCACACAACAACGGCGGCAGGACAAGCCACACAGCCTGAATTTCGCGCGAAAGTGCGATGACCAAAGCCGCGTGGAAGAAGCGGCGGTGGAAGTGTGACGCGGGTCACGGTCAACCGCCGTATCGTATCAAAACTCGATCTACAGTCACGCAGAGGTTCACGGCGAGAGAAGATTCCTGTAGGCTTGGACTCCTTGGTCGATCCTCGCGGCTGGCCTCCCCTCCATTCCCTCGCGCAATTAACGGGCCGGGGCGTAAGCTTCTAATTTGACGCGGAGAACACGTGCGTGCGGAGTTTCGCGCGATCCACGCCCGCTTTCGTCGAACCGATTAATCTCGTTGGCCCCGAGACCGGTGGGATCTGAGGGATCGAGCCAACACACACGGAACGTTCGGTTCCTGTCGCAGCTGCGAGAGACTATTAATTCAGGTTGACACTTCAGGTGTCTTGAATTATGACTGTTGTGTTGGACTATTAATTCTCGCCCGGACATCAATTTCTCAGGGATGGGAAAGTTCGGAGTTGTGGCTGCTAGAGACATCAACGGGCGGACGCCGGTGTACGGCGGCAATGTTTCTTACCTCGTTCCGTGATTTATCGGGACGATAAGACACGGGGATTTCCATGGAAACCAATTAATTGTTTCCCTTGTCTGTTCACGACGCACAGTAGTTGGAAAGCCCGAAACTTACGGCAAAATTCTTTTTAGTTTTTTTTTCAGTATATGCATGGAAAGAAAATTAAACATAGGGGGAGCAACGTGTAATATTGCATCTTCTATTGTTCTTATTCTGCACCAATTACTTTAACTTTTCATTGTAATGTAGGTACATGCAGAAGTAATGTGTGTAAAACAACTTTGTAATATAAAATCGAAAATATCACATAAGGGACACTTAAAAAGGCATTACTCGATTTATCTATACATACGTATATGCGAGCAATTATTTATTGAGCTACAAAAATTGTATGCCCGTGTGTTTTTTTTTTTTTTTTTTTTTTTTTTCGGGAAAAACGTGTGGCGTAATGATAGGAAGAGAAGAGAGCGAATTAACGTCGAAAACGCTGATTCAAACGGTGCGTTGGAAGTAACGAATTTGCACTGGAATCCGGTGGTTTAACAAAATGGTACATTTCCACTGAGATGATTACAGATATGGTCTGACGAGTTTGAATGTTTATCAATTTCTGATATTTTAGTCGAGCGTAAAAATATAGTGTTGGAGGCAGTCAGTTCGCCTGGTCAGGAGAGGTGGAAGGTTTGGTGGAAATATTAGGTGTTGCTGGTCTCTGATTGGTTGTTAGGTCCTGTTGTTTAGAATATTGAAGTGAGTAAAAAAGTCGGTAGAGGGTGGTGAAGGATCATCCGAGAGTTGATGAAATTAAGTGGAAAAATGTTCAAAAACGAATTTTTTATCCGAAACTGATAGATAAGAATACATTTTTATATATGGAGTATTTTTTAAATCAATGAATCTTCCTTAGAAGATAATGATTTTGCTACGAATAGTTCCTCCAATGTCACCACCACTGACGATTTTAACAGCAACGAATTTGACTAATGCAGATATGCATATGGTAAATGTAGTATTTTATCTTCTTGTTTTATAAAACAGTTCCATCTTTGTGTAACAGAAGGTTAACCAAGTCATTTCCTCCATTAAATATTATATTAAGTCCTAAATAAGCTACACACACCATTATTTTCATTAAACTTTTTACTGTGTTATCTAAAAAAATCTGTTAGTTCAAGAAGAAGTTTCTCTAAAAACTACACTAAACCGCCAATGTATCGGAAAATTTCTCACAACATCGATCTCCACTGACGTTAATTCAAAAGCTTTGCAGTTTAACAACAGAGAAGCAGTATTAATTACAAACCAATTTCTAAAGACATTGATCGTCAGTGTTTCGAACGTGTTCACTGCAAAAGTACCGATCTTGCGGCATTTAGAATGCTACGTCGAGTCCCGAGATCGTGTGCAAGAATGAAGTCGAAGGTTACAAAATTATCGTCGACAAAGAAAACAAAGGCAACTTCTTTCAATGAATAATTTGTGGCCGTAGCGTAATCTGCTGGCGAGCGTGCGCGTCGCGCAACAGTTACCGACCGAACGCCGGGGAGTGAAGAGCCAGGATTCTGACCGCAGACCGCAAACCGCTGGATCAGGGGAGTTCGAGATATCGAGGGCATTCTTTCTCCTCCCCTGGTGAAACTGCTGATCCTAATATACGCGACCGCGCGCAAAGCTGGCGCCCGGGAAAATTTATTTCTGATATGTACTTACGTCAGCGGTTGCGTGTTCACGACGCACGGATAAGCGAAAAGTTTTCAATGCTCGTCGAGTAATATGGGAAATGGCGAAAACCATATCGAAGGATTGAACTAAAATTTCGTTCGGTTTTCTCCTAGCAAATGAAAACAACTGACCGTTTGCATTACCGGCATTATAACCTGGAAATTATATGTCAGCGTCAAAGTATTTCGAGTGGAATCAAAGGCAGATGACCTATCGCTATTTTACCATCGATTTATGATAGGTGACTTAGGCCACAGTTGAGGTATAAGAATAGACCTACCATCTTATGGGATTAAGTGTCCCACGAAAATGTTTCGAACGCAAACCACATAAAAGTGTACGACTTCAGGACCTACGTTTGACATCGTGATGCCACACAGCACACACACATCTGTAATTTCATATAGCGATACATACATACATTATTGTCCCGGTTTCATTAACAAGGAAAGCAATACTGAAATGGTACGGGGGCTTCTGACGCCCCCAAAGCATGGGACAGAAAATTACATTGCATGTTAGGTCTATTCTTATATCTTGCCTGTGCTTAGGCCTTAAGCCTTATTTCCACTTGCCACTAGTCGCGCGCGATCACAAAGTAGGGGAGACCTAGGTTAGCTGACTAATTCCCTCTAATTATTGTTTTATAGAATAAATGGTGCTTTTATTCGCGATATTGACAAATATGAATGACTATGTCGCCATTTAATGTGACGCCGTGACAGAAACTCGCGTGTTATATCAGTGAGAATAAAAAATTAGATTTCGGACTCGGGTCGGGTTGGTAAAATTCGAACGAGCTCGAACGGGTACCCGAGACATACGAATGTTCGGGTAGCTTGATCGTCTCGAGCAGGCTGCCCGGGCCAATCCAACACATTCGGGTCAGATCGGCAAAAGTATTTTCAAATTCTGGTAGAGTAAAGAGTTGAAATCATACAGTTCTCACTATTGAGGATTTCAGGTGCAAGTCGTGTCCTTGCGGAATTCTTTCCCAACGTTTCGCAAGCATTGCAGCTAACTTCATCAGGGGGTCCGGAAGTCACACCGATACGAGTAGACTAGCGTAAAACCAGTGTTTGTCATTTCCTTACGTTATCATATTATTCGAGTTATTTATTAGCCTGTTAACTGAAGCTTTCATCGATTAAAAACGCTATCTGTGCATGTAGTTACAAATTTGGAGGGACAAGATTAATTAATAGTATATGTTACTACATTAACAAATGGACGAACTATACGCTGAAGAAGTATGATACAAAGCGTTGAGAATTGTAATATACGTAGGGCAGTCAATAAGTAAGTTACACCCCACCTCTAACTTTTGTTATAAAATAGATGTATTTCTACCCTGTCGATGGCTATACAGGGTGTCACAGGTCGGGTAGTATTATCAACTGTGCGGGTGATTCTATGAGAAGAAATAAGTCGAAAAACAGAATAAATTTTTTCGAATATTCATGCTACAAATAGGTAGACACGACCGGCAGTGAATATACGCGTTAGCCAAGTCCTATTCCAGTGATCGTATATCTAACATATTGTCAAGTTCAATTATCTCGAAAACGAAGCGTCACTCGAAAAAGTTTTATTTCTTTTTTCAACGTTCTTTTCAACTTTCGTATAGAATCACCTCCTGCCTGGTTGTACTACCTGGTCTAAGACATCCCATATAATAAAAACACCTTTAAAAAACTAGGCGTTCATAGGATGTTGCGAAAAAATTATACACCAACAATAAACTAAAGGCCATAATTATGATTTATCGAGATATTCTAATACCAATAAAAAATTAATATTACCAACAATCAATTACTACCAATTGATGTTATTAAAAGAAATTAATGTTGCTTAATATTTATTAATTTAACGCGCTTGTATCCTTCGTTGAAAAGACATATTTTAAGATTTCAAACATTACAAATGGTATAGATTTTTGAAGACTCACCCCACTCTGTAGTCTGTGCAAGATGGCGGCGGATTCCAAACGGTGCTGTGGCAGAGCATCCAATCGCACCAAATCTAGAACAAAAAAGTTACAACAATGAAAGATAGCCCCGACTGAGAGAAGAAAAAACGTTCCTATTTATAGAAAGGCCTAGGAGATATTTTATTAGTTGCACCCAACTTCCATCCATTCTCTGAAAGTGAAACGTATTCTAGCAGTCTTGTATCGCGTCCACATTATCGACAATATTAATGGTTTTACTTGGGAGAAGAGCAAAACTCGCCATTATTTCCCGCGCCAGGTTGCGCCTCGATACCTATCACTCTTTCGATACAAATTTCACTAGACGACAACAATTTAGCAATATGAAACCACAATCAACGACATTAAAGTGAATTTTATTTACACTTGATGAAAAATTTGTTTAAGATTTGTTTCGTACCGCCCCCAAAATTGCTCAGTGGCAATATCGTTAGAGTCCACTATACTACTCTTGAGCAAACTTCAAGTTAAATATGCAACCTTTAAATTGAAAACACATTGTAATGAATATGAACATTAGATTTTATTCGGATATGATTAGAAATACTTGAAAGTAATACAGGATACAAAATCATGGATGCAAAAAGTGTTTCATTCATTTTTTTAAAGGAAATAATGCCATTGTTCCCGATGTGTTCCCGTTCTTTTATTTCCAATTTTTATGACATACACTGCAGACAAAAAGTATGAAACAGGGTCCCCAATGCTACCCACCCTTTCATTTTACTTAATTAAAAGGTAATGTATAGAGGTTTAAGTGCAACTAATGTTATTATTAAACAGACTCTAATTTACATAAAAACGAAGAAATACACGTATTTATATGTACCTACTATTTCAAAATTAATGTTGAAAAAGTGTAAGTGCAATTTGAACGTTAAAAATGCGACTACGTAAGTAGGAGGTGATAGCAAAATCATACAAAGAGAGAGAGCAATAACTTTACTATTCAACCTACATCTATTGTACAAAATGAATCGTTAAAGTATATAAGAATTATTTTAATTTTTAAGGTGACAGTTAAGTACACATTGCTCGCAGATTTCAATTAATTAGTTTCTCATATTTAATGTATAAAACTATTCTTTTTTTAATGTAAGATATATTAAATAATATTATGTTAGAATCCGAGACGGTTTTTAGGTTAAACAACACGTAAAATGATTACATGAAATTAGACTACAATCTTAAGGTGGCAGTACCTAACTGGGACATCTACCCAACTTCGCGAAATCGGCATTTCACTGTATTACTGTTATCATAGAAAAAGACTGATGCACAGAACAGTTTATAAGCGAATGTCTTCAGATGATTCGAAACCACCCTGCGTACGAGTCGTCGGAACGCACCGCAGGCGAGCATCCTTGTTCTGCCCCAACCAGAACCAGGAAGAAACGATGACATCACCGCGATTCTAATACCGTGTCATACGTTGACCTTTATCGATGGAGCGTGCGTGAATAGCTTACGCGCGATAGGTGCATTAATCGCGAACGCTGGGTTGCATAATAAGTCGGGACACGAACGGACCAGAAACAGGACCTGATAACGGCTAGCAATAGACCTTGTGTGGGTGCGAATCCTGCGTTGCGTCATAAATTCTCGGCTGGTTAAATGCGACGGATTACAAAGATGTCGACCGCCAGTTCCTAATCAAAGTCCACAAAAAATCATAAACTTGTCTGAATGGAAGTACAGTAACGATTTATTTTTTGCACGATCAAAAATTTTGATACCACGTAGGTCCACAGGGTGATCGAAAGTATAAAAAGAATCGTTAATACTTCAATATGATGTTTTCTCTACTTAATGCAGTCGATTGTTTAACACGTTGACTGCCACAGTGAAAAAAGCCGTACGTAGCCAGACACGCTTTATTTCGTTTTTTAAGTCATAAATTGTGGAAAATATTTGTGTTTAGTTAATAGAGGATGTAGGTCTTGTTTTAAATTATACTGTGATATTAATTTCATGCAGACATTTTATAACAGTGTTTAAATAATCCAGACACTTTTCAATGTACGTGTCACCCATATTTGGGTGACGTGGCAGTCAAAATGTTAAATATAGTGCTTCATATGGTTTTAATATAATTGTTGAATATACTATTTCATATTATTCCCAAACAATATTTTCACTGTACAGCAGTTCATACAAAAAAACTTATAATCTATATTTATTATAATGCTCTGTACGGTTTCTACGTATGTACAGTGATTCCTCGGTGAATGCGACACGAGCAACGGCGTTATTCTTACCACTTGGGGAGCCCCCCTTTAGAACCAATCAAAACAGAGTAAACAGAAGCTAAACAGAGGCTCGACTTCGGGCAAAAAACAAATTAATGAGGATATGAAAACCTTTCCGCCTTGTCAGGAATGCTCCGAAGCGGAGCCGAGTATGTCGCACTTATGGAGCTATGTGCAAAATATTACTCAATTCTTCGACCCGGAGTACGGCCCCAGCACCTGCACAAGAGCTGGATCGTACTGATGGGGACGACGTACACAACGTATGTAGTGTGAGAGCGAATTTGGGTTGCGTGAAGGTACGTCTGGAGGGGAAGTGCCTTGCGCGGCAATATATCAAGAGTCCACTGTATATACTTAAATCTTTATCATTTCTATTATTTCAAGCCATTAATATAGAACACAGCGATCCTTCACTCATTCACAATTTTCCCCCACGATATCAATGACTGATTTTTGACAAACTCCGATTGTTCCAAGCAAGTTTTCCTAACTAGTCATCAATGTATACAAAAATTCGAAAAAAAAAAACATTTGGATGGAAGAATAAATCGATCTAACGACCGGAGAGACCACGCAAACCGTTTGTCATACTGTTCTTTTTCAAGATTCCCCAGCCGATTAACCTCCATACAATTAAAATGACGCAGTTTTCCCGGTACAGCAAAAGTTTCTCGGAAAAAGAGATCTTGATAGGGACCCATTAGATATGCCATAGATAACGGAAATACCTTGATAGCTGGTAAAAGGACTTGCATGTCCTCGCTAACAACTATCCTCGGCTCTTCGGTGCTGTCCAACTGAGACTTGAGCAAGGACACGCCACGTTCTAAAATCAGATTGAACATCTGCAAGGATACAACGAGTGCCCTTTCTTGGACTTCGGACCGGTACCCCTGCTCCATTTGGGCATCTGAAACAGAGGGAAAAATCGAACCGTTAGCAACACGTCTGCAACATTTCAACGCTTACTTACTAAACAGTTAGGGGTTACTGCTGCCAGGAATCCCAACTTTTAATGCATAAGTTGCAAATCGGTGAAACGTACAACGCTTTTCTATTAAAATGTGTGTATCGGTAGTTAGCCGTTTGGAGTTCATTTGCTTCAACGACTGGTGCTTGACCAGTGGTGTGCAAGAACCCGAAAATACACGGTTAG
Organism: Dufourea novaeangliae; assembly: GCF_001272555.1. NCBI lineage: Eukaryota > Metazoa > Arthropoda > Insecta > Hymenoptera > Halictidae > Dufourea > Dufourea novaeangliae. Next base: position 2,614,797 of record NW_015374014.1, on the reverse strand, counting down.
ATGAAATAGGACATTCTTATTTTTTTTTTTTTTTCGAAATATAGAGTAAAAAATGTCAAGTTTGAACATTTTGGTCTTCGTCAATATGAAACGAATTTGATCCAAAAACGAGTATCGGATACTGAAAATTGTTGAAATTCCCGATCCTCGTATATTATATTTCAATATGTTTTGGAACTAAATATCTATTTAAGTCGACTTGAGTAAGATTTGGGGAAGATTTTCGTGATTTTATGTTTATGCGCGAATTCAGTTGATGAATTTTAAGATAGAACTCGACAGTGTTTCATGATTTGAATTCTCTAAAGACAGTCAGTTGTTAGTACACGAACTTTAATTATAAAAACTGTAAATCATATTTTACTTAATCCTGAAATAATTTTCTACCTCAACAGCCATTAATGTTAGATATATATATATGTAGATCATTTTTCACATTTCGAAAAGTTATATTTTTCCATTTTAAATAAGGAAAAAGAAGTCTGATTTGTTTGGTACAATTTCACTTAATTTTATTTCATATCCTACAATTTCGGTTATTGTAACACTTGATATGCTGAAAATTATAAACTGAAAATATTCTCAAAGGACAATAAAGAAAATATTCCTATCTTCATAATGCTCAATCTATAATAATACTAGATGATATGCAATATAATACACATTACAGTTCATAGAAAATCATAAAAATTGAAAAATTCTTCATATTAAGGAACACCTCCTCTAATTATGAACATGGAAACCTTCAAATAGATATAAGTAGGTTGTAAGCGTTTAAGAAAATTCACGGTTATCTATATTAATTTGTAAAACGTGAAATTCAGTATGCATCTATAATATTTTCTCTGTTACAAGTGTTCTTAATTATGGAAAAAAATAAAATTCAATTTAAGTTTCATTAATGTCTAGATTCAGTAGTGCTTTTCTTAATTGCATCTAATATAAACGTACAAACTCGCAGTATAGCCATAATCACAACGTTATACCACTTAAATCAACTAATTCTGCCATGAATTTCACGAATACAGGAACTGTTTAATGTATTTATAATATGCGAATGTGTGCAACGTAAAGATAAAATACACAAATTAATAAAACCCGATCATATGTCTATGTTATCTTTAATAAAACCCTTAACAGGTAACGCAAGTTCCTAATGGTTTATTTTACTGTTTATAAATGCATTTCCAAAATAGCAAATTTTGTCTAATCATCCGTCGTCCACTTACGAGCAACAAACCACAAACACCGTTTTTCCTCCGTAGGGTCAGGCTTATCCCCCACACCCATACTGAATCCTTCGTCTCTACAAACAAGCATTTTCCACCGATCGAGCAGTTTCTCTAATTGTCACTCTCCATCGACCCCTGACCTCTGGATTATTAAAGATCCATCATCGCCATCGCGAAACCGGATTGCTGTTAACAGTATTACACAGTGGTGAACGCGAAGGTAACGCGGATGAAGCGATGCGGGTACGATTACGTGCGCGCGTGATTCCGTTGTAATTGTGGAAAAGGAGAATGGCTTCTGGTAACGGGAGACGAGGTTACAGGCATAGCAAGAAATCGGTGTCGAGTAGCTACCGTACGATTAATGCCAAATTCTGGAAATTTTTGGCCTCTGCGTTTTCAAGCCGGGATTAGAACGGACCGCTGAGACAAAGGCAGATACAGATGCAAAGGGATGCCTCTGCGTTTTCAAGCCGGGATTAGAACGGACCGCTGAGACAAAGGCAGATACAGATGCAAACGGAGAGAGAGAGAGGAGGTGGGTGAAGAGACACGGAAGTGAAACCCGGCCAAAGGAGACGAGCCTTTTCATTATCTCATACATCCATCGCTGGTAATCGACATAGCCAACATTTTAACGTCGATTCCATTGTACGGAGTTGGGAATGGGACTAACAGAAACTGTGTAGTAGATCGGCGGAACGAGCTGGGAGGGAGAGGGAACCCTAACTGCTTCGCGAAGGCGACATAGCGCGGCACCTTTCATCTAGAATACCGCGCTACTTTGGCCCTCGGCGTGCTGTGACCACGGCGAACGTCCGTCAACGACGTTTCGTTATTGATCGAACCGGGCACTGATGGAATTTCAATCATTCTCAACTGAAGGGTAACTCATATTTTTGTATCTTATTAGTATCGGATAACAAAAAAATTGTTTGTGTTTCATGTAGGTACTGCAGGTTGAAACTATTAAAATTGAAAGATTTTCGATCGCGACTGAAAAAGAAAGCATACGATAGGTTGATACAAAAAGCTCTTGCACAAAATTCACCGTCGACATGAAAACTCCTGAAAGTGGCGACTCGGAGGGACAAAGATGGCGAGCTACGGGACAGCCATAGGTGCTCAAGGGCAGAAAATTGAATAAGGCGAGGGCAAACAAACGAATATTCCATATACATATCCCCGGGACGTGGCCGAACGTGCGCCACACGCGAGAGCCACTCGACGATACCATATGGTGTCTGGCAGTTTAATTTATAGTGGACGAGGATAATAATTAGCGTTTAACTGCGAGCTTCACTCGAATGCCGTTTGGCCTTCTTCGAGGGTTGCGATTGTAAGGAGTAATTAGTTAAGGAAGATTTATAGAAAAGCCCCCTAACAAATTGCCAATGCAATCATTAGCGAAAATTACGCGTACCGCCTGCCGACCCCCCTCTCCTTGATCTATTCATCTACAAACTTGCGAGTTTGTACTGCTGTCAGTGTGGGAACAAATGAACGTTTGCTTGTCGGTTTGCAACACGAAGGAAAATTCCTGGCGATTCTATCGAGGCCAGTTTTTTAACGAACAGGCAATTAATTAAGGTTCACGTAGATTCGAGGTACTGTCCAGGGTTTAATTGCGAATTGACCTTTGTCCGGGATGTAATAGTTGGTTGTTTGAAGAATGAGGAGAGTTTATTAACCCCCTACACTGATCTGTAACCCTTAACAATAATAAAAATTCGGTTTGCTTATTAATACGTAGATTATGGCTTTATGAATTTGTAACATTATTCGTATCTACGTGTGAAAAATTGTGAAATTGAATTTTTAATCAAAATTCAAGAATGTTTCCAATTCACTTCTACCTAAATAAAATACTTAAGAGATAATGTTCACATGAAGATTCACAGTAAATAAACAACGCGTAGTCTGACAAAGTCTGACTTTCTTTCTCTATAGGGTGTCCCAAAATAGCTTCAATTCCCGAAAATGAGGGGTTCCCGGGATGATTTGAAATAATTTTTTCCATAGCAAAAATGTTATCCAAGGCTTTGTTAACGAGATATTAACGGAAAACCCCGACCAATCAGAGCGTGAGTCTGCCGATCGAGTTTCCACGGTAGCGTTGGCTACGCGGTGCGATTGGTAATCAACGCCACTATGTGTTGGTTAATTTTTACTACTAGCGTACGTTGTTGCACACGTCGGAACCGTAGGGCTGTTCGGGAGAGACTGAACAGTCGTAAATAAAGCACACTTTTGAAAAGCCGGACTTCTGACGCTTGTATTTATCGATGGGCGTATGTAAATAATCCCGATATTTCAGTCCAATGAAAAGTTACAAAAATGATTAAAAATTAGATTAAATTATGCAAATACTGAAATAATCATTTTTTCTTTTTTATAAAGGTGACTCTCTACAGATTATTATTCATTGCAAAAGTTTATTAGAATATGTATTGCACATAATGGTAGCATAAAAATCTACGCTGCCCGAATTCATTGGAGCATGCACATTTCTGCCAGTATCGTAAAATCGAGTGTTAGAAATCAAGCGTCGTATAAACACGACCGAATGCCCAGATAGCATAGCTGCTGCACTGTTTACGTCAAGGCAAGCGGAGTAACGGGGCCTGACAGCAGGACCCCTGGGATATCGTAAATTAGCCACGGACCCTTGAGGAGTTTTCCGTGGACGACGACGAAGGGACCTCCCCGTCGAGGAAGGTCATTCTTGTATCTGCAGTCGTTTGACACGCACTGTTCGAGACGACGTAGCAAATATATATTCGGTTATACCATTGTGGCGGCACTACCTCCATTCGCCATCAGGGGTCTACCGAGTTGACACCATTCCTGCAACTACCCGAAGCCTTCCTCGTTCGTATATGTATATACGTCCTTAACCGACCATCGTATATCCCTGCGTCTAAGGCGGGGTCTGCTAGGTAGCCTTACTTGACGAGTCCACCAGCAGGCCCAGGACGAAACGCTCCCTCTCCTTTCCTTTTCACATTTTTCCAGTCTACAGATTGCCGCCAAACCATCATTGTTTGCGCGAGTTTTCTTGGCTCCTTAATTTTCAATCGTTTCTTACACGAGTTATTTCGTGTGTGTGTTTTAAGAGGTTCAAATTTGACATCCTTATAAATGCAATCAAATGAGCTAAGGTGACGCCAACTCGTAACCAGCTGAATAAGTCGAAATCTGAGCATTACTTCGTTAAAGCATCAATTACAACAAACGAACCGTAGGACCGGAGCAGCGAGAGACAAAGTACTAACTGGAAGCTGCAACAGTTTGCAGAGCGGGTGTAATTCGATTGATCCACGAATAAGAGAAGGCAGCGGCGTTCTCCATGAGGACTGAAAAGGTAGTTCCACTGGGCTCTCTCTCTCTCTCTCTTTCTCACCCACCCTTCTTTCCTAACGAAGTGAACGCGAGAAGGGCCGTTCTCCGTAGCCTAGGCGAAAACTGCTTTTGAACGTCGCCTCGCGCGCCGTTTAATGAAACTAGAGGGCGAGGTCAGCCTTCCTGTTTCCAGAACCGATACTAACGCGATTACCCACGCGAAAACGGACGGGAATCGAGTTAGCCAGCTGCTCGGCTAACTCCATTAGCATCAATTCTGGCGGCTGAGTTTCTAACTCTCGTTGTATTCGGGGGCGCGCGACGCTGATAATGAATTTTCGCGAGACGTTTAATTCCACGTCGCCGTGAATGAAGTCTTTCGTTGTCGAATTAATGGCACCGCGAACGGGAAGAGACTTCCGGGGGAATCGCGGCTGGGCGCCTGAGTATCCATTGGAAATTGTATTTACCGTGTCTCGATCGTCGCAAACGATCAGACGCGTATTCGATTTTGAACAGAATTTCACGAAATTTCGTAAAATCTCTGGTTGTTTTCACGAGTCTATGTTTTTGGAGAATAAAGGAGTATTGTGTTATGACTTAGGCTTTCGAGCGTATGTCGTACCACTTTCTGAAAAATTATCTCGGCGATTCACTGGAAATGCAACGAGCATATATTAAGGTGCGTACTCACCAGCGAACAGTTCACAAACACTGTTCGCAAACATTTTATAACCACTACACCATCTTTTCGCAAACACTGCTTGTAACATGTTCGCACACAGTTCGTAAGCAGTTCCCGAACACTTTTGAATAATCACTTCGTTGTGTGTATTCGTTGTGCACTTGCTATTTATTAAATCCAATTTTTTTTAAAAGCGTCGATAAGATTAATTTAACACTAGAACTACCAGCGTTGAATGTATGCTAAGGTAAATTGTGTGATATATTAATACGTGTAATATATAATACAATACAGCTTAGTATAGTGTAATACAAGGTACATAAACAATTAGAAGTTAACATAAATTCCCATGGAAATTCTCTAGGATTTGAGTAATTGTAAAATAAAAAAATCTGAAATCCGTCATTTTGACGGGTTCGGTAGTTCTAGTGTTAAACTTGTAACAAATTACGAGTAGGGGAAAGGTGTCTGAAACGATCCCTTCAAGGCGTAATTTATATAAAAATTACAAATGCTCATTCTTTAAATAAAAGTAAAGTAGTTTTTGTAAGTTAGTCTATCTATCTTATCATTGGCTTAAATAAAATTTAGCTACGTTATCAATTATATTTTTCATTCACATTTCATTGAAGGCACACTTAAGGATCATTTTATACCTACTGATAGTAAATACGACGAACATTAAAAAGCATTACAGTTATTACATTATATTTAAATAAAAACAGCTTCGACGCATTGTTTTTCTTTCATACTGACGGGGCATTGTTGTAATTAAAACAAAAAACAATAATATAGCACATGGGTAAAATGATTCCTGATGTCAACATTTCGAGTCTTTGTCACGCCACAAATCGTACAAAAATTGTTCTCCGTCATGTTCGGTATATTAATCGCGGAATGAACGCGCGGTTTTTTTCGTCCACGGTAATTATTCTAATGAATATCCGGCGTGAACAGCGGCAGCTCGCCGGTGGAGGAGACGTGAACGTCCTGTGCGCGAGATCTCCCGGGACGAGCGTTAAATCATAAATCCAGCAAATTGCCCGTGGGGGGCAGACGGCGTAAAGTGTTGTTCACACCTACGTCCGCGCGCGACGTGTAACGCGGGAACGCCAGGAATTTCGTCACGGCCTTCGGTGGATCTTCACGCACGAACGCCCCCTTCGCCGTCCGATGGCTGACGCTCGCCTCGCGACGTGCCTGTCATACTCGCAGACTGCTTCTGAGGGCTTCCCATCCGCGGCAAGACAGTTCGATTTAGTTAGCCAACCATTGGGCGTAACCTGGCCTCACAGGCACACACAGCTATGCGACAACAGGCAATAATTACCGAATCAATCATCAGCCTGGATATAACCAAAAACAATTTTTAAAGTATACTTTTTTCTTCATAGCATCATTCTACTTAATATCCTGTACACCCACGAGCAAACTCGGCTTCCGTTAGGGGCAAAAGTGGCGTAAGAAAAGAGCTTCCTACCATTTTGGAAAATTTATTTCAAATACTGAAATAAATGTTAAACCGAATGTTAATTTCGCGTAAGTTTCAATAACTCCGAGACCAAGTGATAGGAGGTCTTTCCCTTACATCACTTTTTCCCCTAGCGGAAGCCGAGTTTGCTCGTGAGGGTACAACGTTTTATGAGGAATCATGTCAATCGGTAGTGTGCTTTTTAGTCATTTTTAGTTACGCCGCCATCTATCATTCAACTGTGCAACTTGGAGGACAATAAAATGTACGCGACTGTTAGGTATCCTCATTGCAAGACAGCGGGAATATTCAGGTTAACTATTTCTAGTATTACTTATCTTTAGCCTAATGTTGGAATATCATTAATTCTGTCAATAAAATAGTCATATGGTTAAAATAAATTATTAAGTGTCTTTAATTCAAAATTCACAGACAACACAATCTAGAGAAATAAATGTGTAAAGTTTTAAATAAATATTCTATGGGTAGTCATTCCTCTGACGAATTTCAAAGAACTTCTGTGCATTCGTATAGGATCACTCCCTTAACTCTAATGCCCAATTCGAAAAGCTATTCCTCCATAATTCTATAAACTAAACAGGACCAAAGTTAAAGTCATATCGAAAATGTATATTCGCCTATCACTATGTCTAAGTAATTCTCGAACTTCTGCAATAAAAATCATAATCAAACACCAATGTTCGGTTATAGTTGACATTAACACAACAGATACACAAAGATTAAGAATTTAATTAAATTATATTAAGAGTTTCGTTCTCGAGATTTAACTATGTAGTACTGCTAATCCACACATAATATCGCCACGATCTTTAGTTAACAAAAGACGTAAGAAAGAGTTAACAATCGTCATATTATTTTTTCGTGCGTGATACGCCACATCGATAGTGATTCTTTTTATTTATAAATAGTGTATTTTACGGTTTTCATTGAAAACAAAAATGAGGAAATCTTAGGGGCTGTGGGATAAATCGCGCGAATCGGTCGGTACGACAAATGCCGTTGTTACCAACGGTCGATAACAGATTTTCCATTCTTTGTAGAATCTTATACATCTTCGGAGATCTTATTGTCGTCGGACAGAGAGGATCTCAAAGTTAGCAGTCTGCTTGATAATTATGATCAGGAATAGCAAAATGCAGACCAATGCAAGGACAAAGATGTTGAAGAAGTAGATCCTCTGGATGAGGAAATGTTAAAAGTTCTCGGAGAGAAAATATTAACAAGTGACGGTGACGAACTGAATTTGCATTCAGAAATCGGCGACCGCTGACAGATTTGGGCGCAGGATGGTCTCAATAAGGATGAGAAACAGAAGCTTTTCCAGAAATATCCTCGTAAGGGTTATTATAATTTTGAAGCACCCGAACTTAACCCAGAAGTGGAGTCAACAATTAACGACTCGATCAAGAAGCGAGACAGATTTTTTGCTGCGGGTGAAAATACTCTGGGTTCGGTAACGTCTGCTCTGGACATAGACGTTTCTATCCTGGTTCGCAATAAGGATGATGAGGGACATAGAGCAAAGGATCTTAAATGTTTGGCGGACGCAAGGGAAACTTACGTCCGAGTCCTATTTTCAATTCACTAAGACGGAATTTTATATATCCTAGTTTGGATCGAAAAGCAACAGATCTTCTGGGAAGAGCAAAAACCGACGCGTTCCTTTTTGGAAAGGAATTATCACCGAGACTGAAAACAGCAAAATGGATGGAGAAGGTCTGGCTGACCTTGAAATCCCAACAACTTGGTAAAAAAAGGTGCCACCCTAAACAACTGCGTCGGGAAACTAGAAAGTCCCACCTGGAAGGAACCAGGGCTATTCTCAGGCAGATTACAGGCTAAAAAGTTATCATCGAGGAGTGCCACGCGGCAGGTATCAGCCGCAGAGAGCGCAGAACAATACCTTTCGCTCACAGGGACAATTTCGATCCCGGATCAACCCATAACAAATTTCAACATAGAAATAGTAGGGGTAAGACGTATAGCGAGGAGGCTCAAAAAATTCCCAAGTCGGATATTACTAATGGTGAAGTGTTATTGAATTGTATAAATGGTTACACAATTCCTTTTGACGAGGTGTCATGGCAGTTTTTTGTGCCCCGGAACCCTCGTTAAATGCCTCGGAAGAACTAGAATATTTGAATGTGATCGCTTGTTTGAGGAATTTAGGAGCAATTAGAAAATGCTTACTCTGCGATGGTCAATTTATTTCCAGATACTTCCTAGTAGCTGAATCGAACGATACTATGAGATTCGTCCTAAAGTTAAAAAAGCTTAATGAATTTATTACTCAAGATCATTTTAAAATGGAGCACATCCGAACAGCGACGAAATTGGTGTCCCAAGGTTCGTTTATGGCCATCATAGATTTACGGGATGCATATTTTTAATTCCGATTCGACGATGCGATAGGAAGTATCTCAGATTTTCTTGAAAAGGTCAATTATTTGAATTTACTTGTCTTCCATTTGGTTTATGTAAATGTTTATCTACTACCGTTTTAGCGCTATGGCTTGGCCCAGTAGCGTGGACACCCTGTACAGTCCCATCAGTCCTTCACAGAGGAATCATATGTCCCAGTAAATCTAAATGGTCAGGGAAAACATTATAACAACTGGAAAAGAAGTGTAGGTATTCATTGAAATGTCTTACAAAATAGTTAACAAAGTTAAATGGTTGATAGAATAAAATAATTAATTATAATACTTGGAATGGTAAGATGTAAACCATCTAAGATTCCAACTCTCTACACCTTCAGCATACAGTTCTAGTTTATTTTTTTCCACCTTGGCTACTGAACTTCTAATACGTATTTCTCTTTACAAATTTCACTTATACGGACAAATAATTGAATTTGAGAACATATAGACCAGCAAACATTGTAAAAGTTATCGAGGGACGTATTGATCCCATCACAGCAAATTCGAAAGGGTTAAATGTTTCGATTCGTGATTCCCGGGTACACATATTGGGTGCGTTGCATCCATCGCTACCACTCTCTCCGGCACGCAAAGAAGCTCGGCGGAGGAAGGCGCCTGGCGCCAGCAACGCACACCGAGACGTTCGACGAATCATACAGCCCCGTCCACATCGTGCACGCACGCGAGATAATACGCGACGTCCTTGACAACGCAGATTTTTCCTGGCTCGCCATGCCACGATAAGCCCTGGTGAGTGCGAGCGCGATTCAGCTATGAGGGAAAGAAAGGAAGGAAGGATCGGGACGTGCGCGCGCGAGTTAAGTTATCGTAAACTGGTTTACCGATCGGAATGGCGCGGACCGCGAGGACGATTTAATAAAATGGCGCCAGTCGGCTAGCTGGATATCCGATTACGATATACCCTTTTCCCCGCGGCGCTGGTAAATTCCGCTAGAAACGGTGGCTCGTGTCGATAACCGACGACGATGTAACCCGCGCGCGTTTCTGAGACCAGCGGGCAACGGCCAAGACGCTAATCGAAACCACTTTCGAGAGGTGAGAATCGGTACCAGACACTGTCAATCAGACGGACAGTGTTAATCTTCTTGACAGAGGGGTTATCGTACGGGGAGGCTGTAACTGCTTATGGGAAGCCGTAAACGCTATGATATTTGGTATTTTCCTGATGTGCTTTCTTCTTTTTTTTATATTACGGCCTCTTCGATTCGCAGGAGTATACTGTTGCCATATCTGGTATACGTGTGTATACGACCCTTAAGGGGGTATACCCTGACGGCTTCAAAAAATCGAATTTTTTTCAAAATGTTCGTTAAGTTCCTAGCGTAGGTATAAAATATTATGTCAACGCGATTTTTCAAAATTAAAACACCTGGCGAATTTACAGCAGTGAATATGGGGACCGGTCGTGTAATGCGGAAATGTCTCGCGGGCCCGATGAGACGGAGATATGACTTCAAAGCAATTTTCTGCTGCTCACAAGAAAATATCGTTTTTTCGAGTATGATTCAAGTTTTTCATGTCGTATATAGTACGCGATAAACTAAGAATGTGGATTAGAATATGTCGAAGAGTGTGGCTGGGTGAATGATTTGCGAGTGTGAATAACAAATACTAACGTTTCTAAGAATATATGTAGATCTATAATTCAAATTTTCTGAAATGATGGACGAGCAACGACTAAGTCACGTTATAGCAAAGACAGAGGAGAAGAGGAAAAGAACTCGGTAACTACTTAGGGCAAGCCAAAAAGAGACTGGCGACTGTTTTTCTCAGGCATAAGGATTGCTATATGGAACAATGGCTGACTGACATGAAAATTTTAAAAATCTTTCTTTATCACAGAAGAATATAAGATTTATAAAACTTGTGTGCTTTTCTCAAAACTATGTTTCTATCTTAGCCACCACAAAATCTCTGGAAATATAAACCCGAATTTCTTCAAATATAGAAGGAATATTCTCCATAAAGTGTTCTACAATGCAGCGTACGGTTTTTTCGAAATTTCAGTATTCTGTTTCCTCTTCTGACTGTTTTGAACCGCAGTTTACGATTTCAAGTTTGCGTTAACTTAAACTTGACCACCTGACTGTGGAGGAGAGCGATCGCTTGTCTGGCCAAACCTGCTGACAGCGCGATCTCTTATAAATTCTCTTTGCAGCTCGTGTTTCCGAAGGGCTAAAAGCTACTGCAAGTACGCTGTGAACAGACTCTAGAGAAATTGTGAGACGAGAAAATTCATGTGGAAAAAACAGGAATAAATCCATAGCGAGTCAGTTAGAAATCGAAAGTTGGAGATGAAACCCCATTAATTTGATTTACGCATACAGGGTGATTTTGGACATCAGAAAAAATCATAGTGGAAAATTTTGCATTGTTTTACATGCTTTACAATTCGACGCTATGATTCTTTCGTAGCAATGCACCGGTGCACTTGCAAAATGCAATTGTAGTTTTATTTAAATTGAACACTACGATTATTTTTTTTATTGCAGAAATTAATTCCCTCGTGTCATTCTGCGCATACCATATATAAGGTATGGTCATTGAAAACGTATTACTTCATTAGACATTATGATAGAAGATAAAGAAGCAGATCACATACCCCCCACACAAAATTGGAAAGAAGTACCTACCGGTCAATTCATACCAATAAATGCATTGCTCAACACAATTAGAGAATTGCGTATTGCAGTGGCCCTGCTCGTCAATATGACGTAAAATCTCTGAAAAGTTTTTACATAAAAATACCTGTGTTAATACTATTAATATTGTACTGGAAAAATATAGATTAAGCATTTGTTTCGTTTCTTTTACTTGACGCGTGCAACAGAACCGCCCACATCAGGAATCCCCTAATGTCTTTAGCCCTACGGTACTAATCTGCAAACAATCGGTGACATGGTGACAAAAAGTGTGCAACTTGACCTGGAATACCTCGCGTGCGTTCTAGGTGGTACAAGACGTCTTAAAACCGGACTTATCAAACAACACCTACGACTCTAGTAGTCCCTTCGACTCGAAAAAGGATCAAGATCATCGGTTTCCAACATCGCTAAATTTTCTTGTCTCTCATTCGCTGTCGATGGAAGTCGTCCAGGTGGTGGTCGCGGCTGACTTTTATTTGCGCTCGACACGAACCGGCAGAAGAAACTAGAGGCAGAAAAAGAGGGACGAAGCAGGATGGGGCAGTGGGAGCGAAATAAGAAAAAGGGTGAAGGTACGTTTATTCGTCTGTAAATTAGTCACGAAGTCGGCAGATCGTAGTGTAGCAATGGAGGCCCCGGAGGACATAGTGGTGGCGCTGCCGTGAACGGTAGTGGTGGTGGTGCTGGTGGTGAACAGCTTCTGCTCGGTGCTCGAGCTCAACGTACGACCTTGGCGAGGCCTTGCGAGGTCGCTGACATGATTCTGTCCTGTTCACGGGCTCGGTAGATCGCCGGGATTAGGTGAGAAGCAGGGAGAAAGGCAGGCAGGAAGAGAAAAGAGAGGAATGGCTGAAGGTGTCACATCACCTCTTATCATCATCCGCGTCCCTCTGTCAAGGAGCTAGATTTTTATCGGGCCCTGCGACTAGCTTCCTCTCCAACCCGTCCCACGACGCGCAAATGTGTAATTTACGCGAATCTAAGGTCGATGCCGGGGTCTGTGTACCCGTCTTAACAAGCTTCGTGAAATCCTGCTTGCAGCAGATCGATTTAACGCGTCGGTCTTATCCCACAGATCACCCGTCCACTTCTATGAAACAGAATGAACGATAGGAAAAATTGCAACTGACGAAATAAAGTTCAAATCTCAAATTAACTGTTGTCGAATGCACGTTTACAAGATTCGATAGATTTTCAGCTGATTATTCACAGCTAGGGGGTAGAAAAAGGATAGAGCATAAAGCGTATCGCGAACGAATGAGATATGATGCTGTCAAGGAATTTCAAAGTTATGTCAAACTACCAATGTAACATGTGTTCCTTTTTGTAAAGGTTCTTATGGAACATAAAGTTAGCTGTGTAGGAATAATATTAAGTGGTGGTTGTATTCGGTAGAAATAAATGGTTTATTCTAAAATGTGTAATATAAAGAATTCGTTAGGACACGCTTGAAACAGTCTAGCTCTTAAGACACACTCGCTCTGACTAACTTCCCTCTTATATATCCCCTTTCATACATGGTCACACTCGGTCATAGGTTCACACACGCATTCACACATTCTCGCCTCGTGTCGATTTTCGATCACGACGTTCGACGCAGTTCCTTTCATTCAATCTTATCTAGCACGCACTCTCGTTCGAAGAAACTGTCACACGGCATAAACACTCTTCATTCGCACCGCACTCGCTCGATCTAAAACTAAACTCACGCATCTCACTCACACCCTACAGCTGTTTATTTTCAAAATGATGTACGTTCAGTTTCAGTGGCTGCCATGAGTATAAATAAGAACAAGTAGTTTAGAAGTAAGACAAAGTGGACTTACGAGGGTCGTTTGATAAGTGTGGTAAATTTCCCAGAGATGGTGCCACAGTTCATTTCGTGACGTCACGGCTGGCAAGTATCACTCTTTCATCGAGCTCGTCGAATGAGGATACCATCGCCGCTGTCAATGCGTATTTTGCAATCTTTGAAAAAAACTGTTTTTTCGGCGGGATGGAGAAATTGGAAACTCGCTGGACCAAGTGTATAGCCCTGAAGGGAGACTATGTTGAAAAATAATGTCGATTTTTTCCAAGAAACGGTGTTTAACTTACTTTTTTACCCTAACTTACTTTGTCACCCATATTTGAGTGACGTGGCAGTCGAAGTGTTAAAGCAAATACGTGCGGTAGTAAGTGCGACAGACGGTTATCCGAATAAGGTGATGTTTTGACTAATTGTCACTAGGAAACCTCGCCAATTCATCATATGATCATGTCCATTTTGAAATTGGTGTACGAGGGTCGTTCACGTCACTCAAATATGGGTGACACGTACATTGAAAAGTGTCTGGATTATTTAAACACTGTTATAAAATGTTTGCATGAAATTAATATCGCAGTATAGTTTAAAACAATACCTACAGCCTCTATTAACTAAACACAAATATTATCGCCAATTTATGACTTAAAAAACGAAATAAAGTGTGTCTGGCTACGTACGGCCTTTGTCACTGTGGCAGTCAACGTGTTAATAGTAGGTATTCATCATTAGAAGCATATCGACATTATACAGCTACTGTCGTGTTTTGTCACATTTTTAATGATAAAACTTCAGCAGCTGATTCATGAAGGATTCATAAATTTATAATGAAAAATAAGAAAATGTTGGTACTGCATTAGTAGTTGTCCTAAGACACATTCTGCAACATCGCATTGACGTTCTAAGTGAAAAGCTATCTAGTGCATCAATATTTAGAAGTGAATAGATTTCGTTAGTGTATTATTTTGTTGTATTTTGCATGTTTGCTTATCCTAAAAATTCATGAACCGTAGTCTATTAACGATAAAATCTTCACTTCTTCATGCTAATCAAAAAACTCTGAATTTTATAATTTATTGCGAGCGTAAATACGCTAACAACTGTAATAAAGTTCTTACTTAATTGTGAGCATAATGAAACTCTTAATAGAGAAAATATCTCTCTTCAATTTACATTTTTATAAGATAGTCTACAATTTCAATGAAACTTTCTTGCATTTTTACTTTGTTGTCGATCACATAAAAGCTCATACAGGGAAAATCTATTTACTTTCAATCTTTATTACTTATTCTAAAAAAAAAAGTGTGGATTTGTATAAACGTTCGCAACCTAATAATCATCTGCGATTCCGAACAATCAACGCTTTCAGAACTGAGTTTCACCAAAAAGTTAAGAAATACAAATCAACCAACGAAGCTGTAACACCGTTGAAATGAAGAGAGTGTAAAGAAGAGGAAGAAGAAGAATATGATGATGAAGAAGAAGATGAAAAAGACGAAGAAGAGGAGGAAGCGTCGTTCCATGACCGAACGTCGACAAAATGAAAGCCTGAAGCTTCACGTCCCGCGAACAATCTCATTTTGACTTTAATTATACACCCGGGACACGCTTAACATTGGCAAGGAGTGGAGAAAAGGAATATAAAAAAAAAACGGTCCACAGTTTTGCATCACACGACACGGCATCGGGGCACGCAAGCTCAGGTCTTCTCTCGTGGTCCTCTTAAGCGCCCCACCCCCCTCCCTCTTCCTCGCCCCTCTTCCCTGACGCGTCGTAATTTTCCTCTTTTAATGCGCGCAGATACACAGCGGGAGCAGGAAGAATCGAGCTTCCTATAATCATCGCTGAAAATGATACTCCGATACATAGTAATGATCGTGGATATTACGTGGAACTAACGAGCCAACTCAGGCTACGTCGGGACCGACTACGCGTGGTCGTTCCCTTCGTTCTTTGACACAGTTCCGGGAAACGACCAAATTATTGCGGACATTTACACTTCCAATCAGAGGGTAATGCTACGCGTCTGCGTGAGAACAACTCTCGAGAACAGAAGACATCAATGGATGTAGTGTTTAAAGCAACTCTGTGATAGCTTGTTTCCAAACAGTTGTCGGTGCTAATCCTGAGAGTCTTTAGAGTCTACTCTTAATACTAGATCTACCAAAGCAGTCAGAATACATAATAGGCTCGTAGACTTTTGTCAAAGTGGTTATAGTGTCACAAGTAACTGTGAATTTCATGAATATTTTCGCAACTTCTATTACAATATTATATTGGCAAAGAAATTAATTAACTTATAAATCTGCATAGTATCTTAAAACTATTATTCTTGTTGATTTCCTGGAAAGATGTATAGTACTATAATTGATGGTAGTTCCAGTGTTAAGAAGACACGAAGATTAAATTTTGCAGGAGCATCGATTCAAGTAGACACACCGCGTAAACCTTTAAAGAATTATCTATGTATTATGTAAACATTTATAAATAAATCTTGGGAAACTCTATTTTAATGTTAATGTGTAGCAAAAATCATCCAAAAGTCCAGTCTTAGAACGATACTAAGCATAAATCTCACAGTAATCTACTATGTAGTGAAAAATGTAGCATAAATCTTGGAAGAGTGTATTTCAAAGTGGAAAGAGCACAAAGCTCACAGAAATCTATTTTCAAATGAACACATTTCATATGAAAACAAATGCATTTACAGTTTCCATACGACTTAAGCCAGATTCACGCTAGCGGTCAAAGGTACGGTCGGATCACGATCAATCTAAATTTAGATTATATCTCCCTCGTTAAATTACGTGTGATTGATAAAGACCGCTGCCTGATTTGGCGTGATCGGACAGGACCGTAACCGCTAGTGTGAATCCGGCCTTAGCATTACAAGATTCTAAGCCTGAATAAACTTATTCAATTAATTTAAAAAAAAACTACATGTAATGAATTGAAACTTTTTTCTCAAGTTTTCGTAACAAGTAAGAAGCAGGGAAATAGAACTGAAATGAGAGTATACCTATCAACTGAAACAGCGTTGAAGTATGTTTAATTGTGTAATGCTAAAAAAATTACTCATTGAGAAAGGGTTGAATTTATATATTATAAAAGTGTTAGAAAAATCGACTAATGTTCTTTCTTTTTATAAAAAAAACTTTATAAAAACTATTATAAAAACTTTTTTTGATTTTAATAAACTGCTTTGTAATAGCACTGACCACGCATTGAATTCTGTGTACGAAGATAAAACCATTGAACCCAAAGGGTACGATGATCTGTCGAACGCAAGGAAGTCAATGATACTACCCTTCTTCCTAGCAGTTGTATCTACTCGCCGCTGACTGATCGAAGGACATTTAAATCCAGACACATAGATTCTTCAGAGGGTCCTGCGTATTCTTCAAAGCAGACTCCAGCGTATTATTTATCATAGACGGTGGCAAATGTCACGGTAGAAAACAAACAAAATCCCGTGGTTGTAACGAGAGAGATAAATCATTGACGACAGCGGACAGAAACGCGACGTCATACTCGCCGGGCTCTTTTTGCTAGATTGAGCTATCAGTTCGTTCGAATTGTTTCTCAGATAAAGAACTCAGTTCACACGAGATGTAAAACACAATCGATGTATCAACTACTTCTGTTTCATAATCGTTTGTTCGTTTTTCGGTACAAGTGATTCATTATATGTTGAAAAATAGACTAATATGATAATTTCGTAGATATTAATAAGTAGACTGTATATGTTTCTATTTATTAAACGTTCTAATAATCACTTCACTATTTTCTGCGAAATTTACAATAGGTAGTAATTATATCTAAGAAACCAAACATTTTGGTTGCTGCTGTAAGTCATCCTCGTTTGCCAATTTATGTAATCATTTCTTATTCTATAAATTAATCTATGAAAATTTGAACTTTTGGTCCGATTGGAAAACAATGTAGGAAAGAATTATATATGATTTAATGACCTTTAATTTAAGAGTCGTCGCGATCAAATCGGTCAACTACAACGCGAGATACGGTTAAAAACGTGAGGTCGACTTTTTAAAAAATTACCAAAATATTCATCGGACGATACCTCAAAAACGTATCCGTAGAATTACGTGTCATGTCGATTTTTGAGTTTAGGCGACCACCTTCCATAAGAATTTCATAGTGGAGTTTGGATCACCAAATGACTGTAAACTAGTGTAATTGTTCATTTTACTAATCCTACTATCTTGTTGTTGGAGATCATGCCGCGTCCACGCAACAATATCTTTAGCATTTTTAATAAAGTTCATTTATGTATATCTTCAAAATCACTACCATTTTTGACCTACCATCGTGGCGTTACCCATTAATAAGTACTCGAACAAGGATTGAATAATTGATAAATGGTTCTTTTCATGAACCATTTTATCATACTTTAATGATAAAAGAATGTCGGAAACACCTTCTATAATGAATACCACTGATATTTTTACATTAAAACGACTCCAATAATACCTCTGCCGGCTACTGACCACCGACGCCTAATCTCTTATTCCTCCTTCGCCACGAAATCCTCTTCTCCGCCGGCGACTGTCCGTTTCCATGTTTGAGAGGCGTGAAATATCGCCTCGTGATTACGGAGCGCCGCTTTGAAAGAGCCGTGAAATTTACTCTGCCAACGAATACCCTATCCCTGGATGTTTCTCTTTTCCGACCGTGCTCAACATTCCCCCACGATGATCGTTTTCTTGGAAAATAAAAGCTGGCCGAACGAATAAAGGAAAGAACCGAGTTACTATTGCACGTAGCCACGAAAGTAAAAGTCGTTCTACTCGGAACGCACGGCTGTGATCGTTGAAATAGTTCGAAGTACATACATATTCGCTGGAAACGATGAAGCACACGTGCCACTTGATTTCACAAGAATTTTATCGAATTCTTACGCTTGTTTAGACAATTAGTAAATAAGCTACAAATTTTATGTATTTATAGCGTGTCCAAATAAATTAATTAAATTAAATTATTAACAAATAAGATGCAACGTAAAAAAACGACAATTTTAACATGTCATAATGGTTTAAGTATTTATTGACATATGTGTATTACGCTTTCGGTGATTTCATCGATGTTCTTAGCCAAAACCTTAAGAAATGCATACTGAAATATTTCATATAAATTAATTATAAACAACATCTTCACCGTATAAAATGCATATTATAACCAAAAAAAGGTTTAATGTAATTGAAAAAAATAAATTCAGCACTTACAAACTTATTAATTTTTATTTTTAATTAAATTCCGTAATACCGCGTGATTTTCAGTCTTGTCCGTAGTACGGAGCTCCCAAACGTAGGTCTTCCCCATTAGATTAGATTGGCTCGTTTTCTCCCGGGAGGAGGGAGTTTCGATCCTCCCCCCCAAGGCCCATCAGTGGCTTATGAGCCGGTAGATTTCGCACAGCCCTGCAATAGGACTGCGGTGGGTATTACCCGGGGAGCTTGCTTCCCCCAGTTTTCCTTCCCGACCAACTTTTTTAGGCCCGGGTCACATGGATAGGTCTTCCCCATAACCTCACTTTTGTTAAACCAAAAGTGAAGCGCGTGTAGGTCGTTGTACATAAGTAGGTAGGACCAAATCTGTAACAACGTGAGTCCAGCTCCAAGTAAAAAACGTTTCCTCTATAATAAAGAGGAAAAAAAATTTCCCTACTTCACAAAAGCTAGGTTAGAAACGACATTCAAGACCATAGACATATATAGACGGAGCATTAACTGAGTGGGGGAGTAAGATTCGCGGCAAGGGGGTGGATAGTAGTAAATCGGGTAACTTCGTTCCTTTTCGGTGCTTTTCGGGTATACAATCACGTTACATACACGTATGCTATGAGAGATGAAAAGTTATTTTAAACTATTATACGTTAAAAATTCCGTGTGTCATGTAGTTTGTGTAGATATATGTATTTAACAAAATTAATAAATAGTATAAAGCATTAAATAATAGTACGGCACACAGCCCACCAGCCATTAACAACGAGCCGAATCGAACCGAATGCATCCGAAGCTTACCGACGTAGCTCTAACGACCGCTGCCTTTTCCCCTCCAATCCTACGGTCCCCTCGCCCAAAGTGGTAGCTTATGCTCCGTCTATACATGCCTATGTTCAAGCACCGTAATACAGGGCACCGAAACAGGGACAGGCTCCGAAACTGGGGGCACCGAAATACATCTGCAGCTACTGAAAGGGCTCCGTAATACAGACAAAAACATCTGTTTTTGTTTAAGCAAATACATTACAAAGATTTAATTTCTACTATGTAAAAAAAATTCCTTTACAGAAAGGAATTGTTTAGTAACTGATATTCATTTTCACAATATGAAATTTATGTAGCAGTATTTTTTAATAAATACTTGATTGCGCAAGCTGGCTTAAAGCCTCTGTAATTGGTACACATACCCTAGTTCTGACCAGTTCACCGTTCCCATCGATCGCTTCGGATTCGCGAAAGCGGAATAGGAATGCGAGAGAAGCTAAGCATAAGTAATCGCCCACCCGGGCGAGTAACTTGTCGTGTCGCAGATACATAAACTTAATAGCTCCATCCATTCAGCAGCGCCGATTATTGCTACGCTAGGGCGCTCGCACGCGCGCGGAACCGAGGTAAACCGAAGAGCTTATTACTCGGACGACACGCGGGCACGTTCGTCGAATTCCTTTGTGTCTCTAGATGGTCATCTTCCAGGAAGATTCGAGCATGTTCGAGTCTGGGAGATCCGCAGCGAGAAAGAGCCGCGCAACTTTTGCCATTCTCGTCCCGTTGTGGAAACAATCTTCGACGTTGCAACCGAACATTGTTGCAACTCGTGGGAATTCCATTATCCTTTCACGATGAAAAGGCCACACCGCAATAGACACCGAGAAGATAGAAGAAAATCGTCAACAAAGAAAGAGCGGCATAAGCAGAATCTCTACTGGTTCGTCTTTTTGCGTACAGAAGGGCTTATTCAAATCCTCAAGATTTTGCACGAGCGAAAAACATGATGGGATGACGTGACCAACTGAAATTATCCCACGCGAAGAATTTGTTGCGAGAACATGTAACTGTTGAAGGAAGAATCTGAATGGTGGCGAAAAGAAAAACAATTGTCGAAGGTTGCAAAGAATTTCTTCGTCACCGAGACCACAGTTGAATTACCTATTGCACCGCAATTGGGTAAAAACTGTGAAAACGATACTTTGTTCTCAATAAGGCTTTTTATGATGTGACTGAATGTTTCTGGCTAGATCTAATGGTGGCGTTTGGTAATGATTCTTCTTTGAAGGAACAACTTATTCTTCCGCTAACTTATCCATAGAATGTATTGAAAGATATCGAACTGTTTTATACTTTGTATCAATTTTCGATACCGATACTTCTTCAAGCGATACTAAACCGCTATAAGTATTGTTGCGTGAACGCGGCATGACTTCCGAATAAATAAGGACAAGATTAATAAACAGGAAGAATTATTTATTTGGAGAGGAGGAGTACTTATCTTGACACGTCTTTTCTATTCTACAGTCGTATCACGACTCTGTCTCCGTTTTAGCGTTATTACCAAAACGACGTCGCTAACCTGAAGTCTATCACTTTAACATTATACAATACGTGCCACTTATCGGGTAACACGTAACAGTATTATACCGAAATAATAGCTGTTTAACCCTCGAGAAGTGGATGCTTTTCATAATCGAATAGATAGAGGTACCTGAGGTCCAGATAAATCCTTACTTATCTGTCTTGATAAGTGTTTTCAGACGAAGTTCTCCAAAATATACAAATCTACCTATGAAATACTAACATAAACATCCGTACGCTTCATTTCGTTTCTGTAAGCTGAAGTGATTCACAAAGCTTCTAAAACCCTGGGTCAAGATGGACCTGGACACTGCCGTCCGAGAGTTAATACTTCACGAAAGTGTCAATACTGCTTGATACTTAATAATATGTGGGACTGGTAAAAATTCTTCCTGCGGTAATGATTTTCACATATCTCTTGTTCAATCAATAAAATGTAAATTCTTCCCCTAAAATATCTATATTCTGGTGAAGTGTCGAATGAGTGTTTATAATTTCTAAATGTATCAAATGGGTATCGAAACATTTGTGAAGTGTCAAACGGGTATAGATTATGTTAGATACCTACATGTTTGATATTATTCGATATGGTATCATAATTTGCAGACTAAAATCGATAATATTGATTCGGTATCATTCTGATCAGGACGTGTAGGTAGGCGTGGTTTGATGGTATATGTATCTCGCTACATCTTATGACAATTTATGTTGGTGTTTAGAAAGATGTAAAATTATGATATATTATTCATTACGTTGCCACAGAAGCGTTACAGAATTTTAAATTGTAATCTTCAATCAGAAACTACTAACGTGTACTATACAAGAATAATAAATGTCCGTGTTGTTGCAGCTCCTGATTGGATTTCAGAATTGATAAAAGAAAAATCAAAAAAGTGTTCCGCGCGTAACCAATGGCGTCGAGCGTGTCTGAACACAGATCGCGTTCCTTGCTATTAACGTCAGGACGAGACGCGCATTTTGATCGCAAGGATTAATTATAATCGCGACTGAGATCGATGAATCCGGATTTTACGTCAAATGCTGTTATTAAGCCTAACGAGGTTCTCTAAGGATCGATGGGCTCCAAGCTGGCGCTGTTCGAGACGCCGTGGTCTCCCTTATGGATACCAAATGAACTACCAAAACGACGTACAGTGGTCCAGAACGCCGATTTAGGAGTTCAGAAGCTTAATTTGGGTGTAAAAATAGGAATATCAAAATCAAACTTGGTAAGCATATATTTAATGTTCCTCTTTCTTAAAAAAATAAAAAATTAATAAGTAATGTTTGTTAATAATAACTTTTTTATAAACAAAATAAAAACAAACTTTTTTTAACAGATTTATCATTGTCAATTACAAATTCTCGTATATAATTCTCGAAAATTAATGGACTTCTTTCAAAATTTCTCTTCTGGATAATGAAATTGCGGATATTAAACAATCAGGGAATGCTAGTAATGTATGGAACAAATCAGTAATTGGTTTAGTTCAGGACAATTTTTTATAAATCTGTATGAACATTAGATGTATTCACCGTGTTCCACATAGCTTTAAAATTCGAAATTATGTTGAAAAAAAAAAGTTTATTTGCAAAGGTTTTGCAGAACTGAGGTTTAGCGGTAAATAACTATTGATGCCGGCTATTGCCGGATTTTAAGAATACGGTATTGAAGAGAGAAACGTTTCGACTGCACGGTGGATCGTTATCAGCCTCAACTGGCCTTTGAAAACGTGGTGCACCTTTGACATCGAAATTACCAGAATAGAATTTCGAAAACCACTTTTGACATTAGCGTTCAGTCAACACATCCTCTCCAAACAAGGTACACAATTTTTACCTTTACGGTCAAAGAAGGAAAATGCTGAAAATGCTTACTTTGGTTTTCCATTCTTGATGCAACAACAAACAAAAACGTCTTGACAATTTCAAAAACAATTTTTTTTAAACTGATAGTTGAAATGTCAGTTATCAAAATATATAATGATTTTATAGGTTAGAATGAAGTTGTATTCTTAATGATACCATTACATCTAACTCAAAAACGAAATTACTTTCCCAACAACCCAATAGTTTAATGAGTAATGTTCGACACACCACAAGAGTGTCCATCAAAGCCGGAAACCAGGGCAAAAATAGTATGTCGTCTTTGATGGGGAACTATCCTAGTAGCAATTATTGTTGGCATTTGGATGGGCCTTTGATACAGTTTTGTAGGGCCCACGTCACTATAATACGAAGGGCCAACTTGAGATTTCTTTCTGCAGGGCAAATTGTTAAGTATCTACAATAAACCACTAATAGAAAGACAATTGGCTATACTACACTTCCATGAAATCCTTTCAAAATATTTGAAGGAGTAAAGACTGGAAATAATATTTATAATAATTACTTGTTATAATAATTATATACATGTATAAATTGTATATACAGTATAGTGCTTCATAGCAGCGGCTATTATTTTATAACAAAACTCCAATTTAGCTATTCAACCTCCCGTAAAAATGTACGCGTTTATTTCTTGGCCTTTTCATTTCAATAGCGTACATTTTTAATCTTTTCGACACCCTACAGTAGACGAAGGTTCCAACATTTGGGCAGCAGTCGGTCCCGGTCGTGTCGTACCACCGAGGCGAAGAACAACATCGCCATAAACTTGTACCGTTGGGTGACTCCCGCAACCTCGGCGTGGTCAAGCCAAACTTGGTCACGTGATTTTAATTATTTGCAGGGGTACGTTTTTTCCTAAAGGAACCTTTACCTCCACCACGGACTTCGGAAAATCCAAGGTTTATTCCTACACCTTCTGAGTTGAGCCAATAGGAATTCGTAATTTGCGAAAACGGTATTAACAAAGCATATCGCCAACGAGGGTGAAGCGCGACGTCAGAAGCGCACCTAAACATTTTGTAAATATCAGACTCAAACCAGAACTCATCCGGTGAACATCACACACACACACGTACACAAACACACATTTTTGTAAATACAATCATTAACCTGTTAACCGGGTAGGACGAAATATTTCGTCATACCAGGAAGAGAATTCCAATGGGGATGACGACTTTTTTAATAGTGCGCATTACGTTTTACGTCGTTCTCACCCGTTAAAAACTAGCGTGACCATAGGGGAAAATATTTATAAAATATATATGGGCCATATAGGCCCATTGTGAAACTGGTTGAACAAAAATTAATTTCTCGGTTAACAGGTTAAGAACCAATCAAAGTGTGCTTTATTTTCGGTTTCAATTCTAAGGTTCGTGTAACGGTTCGGCGATTAAGTGTGAGCATTGCACGACCTAATAGATGTGTCGGCGATTTCCCGTGCGTTTTGACGCTCGTATACGACGAACGCGTGCGACTTCGGACGACCGATACGCGTGCAGTATAACCGATCCCATGGATTTAGAGGCGTTTGATTCGGTCGTGCGTATCGACATACCTAACCGAGACCCATCACTAGCTGTATACGCGTCCAGTGTAACCGTAACCTTAGTGGACAGTAAGCCTTAGTCAACGCGATCGACTACGAGGAGACGGCTCGAAGAGAGGTTCAGCCACCTCGCGTCCATAATTCTTTTCCTCTTCGCCCGCACGGTCCGCAAAAAGTATATCCATAAAGTATATCCATAAAGTATATCGCGCGCGAAAGTGGGCGATGCCAGGGAAGATATACCCACAGGCATGAAATTGAACGTTATGTAAATACGCATTTAAGTACGGACGCGCGTGCGAGAGAGAAAGAGAGAGAGAAGACCGGGGTGGTCAAGAATAAAAGAGGCTGAAGCTGGCCGATATGTGCGTGGCACATACCGTCGTAGTACGTGGCTAAAGTAAATTGATGGTCTGCCGTTGATGTATGGCAGAGTGATATTATGTACAGCCTGTCTCTTTACGCATATTCATCAGGGACACTCTCCCTTGTGTGTCAATTCGCTACAGGATTCGGTGCTTAAGATGATTCCCGGATCATTCTTCCGACACCTGTCCTCCGCTATCGACCCTCGATCTCTTGTAGTGATCCCGAGGCACTGCTTGCAACAACGTTATTAAGCCACGAAACACTCATTGGCAATTTCAATTTTATGTGATGCATTTATATTATTAGACTGCGGAAATTTATGTGTTTATCTCGTTTAATAATCTGTAAAACGTAATAAAATGAAGGGTTTAATGGGGTTTAATACACCTAGTTACTGGAGCAGTTTGCTCTTCCCGCCTGCGAGATCATTTGTCTTTTGTTTATTACGTTAGCGTTTATAGTTTGATGCGCAATAACTTCCTGTTGTCTCGCCATGGGAGCTTCACGTGTGCGTTTGTACTATTAGGTTTATTATGAGTTTCTTTAGATATATTTTGCTAAATGTAAACCTCTGTTTTTTATTAATAAATTAGTTTGATTAGTAAATAACTTTAGTAAGTTTCGACTGAGGTAAAGTGTTTTTAATATATTATTACGAACATACTGAAACCCTAAGCTCTGAAAAGAAAATTCTGACCAATTCTTATTTTTACGTATCAGTACTACAAATTATGAATTAGTATTACAGTGGGTGATCTAAATATTAGTTTTGTGTTTGTGTAGAAATAAAATCGCAGTATCGAGGTTTCTACACTGTAGTCGTAGTTTCACCCCCTGAAGCCATGGCCATTAATTTTTGTACACCCTTACAACAGCAAAAATCTCATTAATAAATAATTAATGTTAATTTTATACAACGAAATTTATGACAATTAACAAGTTCATCTTTATGAAATTCTATGTTAATCTTCAAACCCGTCTAAATAAAATTCTGCAAAAATTAATTTTCTATTAAATTTTTTCCCTATTACAAATTGCCCGTCATGTCATGAATTTAATAAATATTATTTCTAAATTTGTGGTATGTACACATAAAAAGGTTCGCCACCGCTGAACTAATTTACCGATCGCCTCAGTCTCTAACTGCTTATCGAACTGTTAATGCGTCTAATGAAATATCAAATATTCAGTCATGATGTAGCATCCAGAGATTTTATCATGCCACGATAATCACTCCGAATCTCCATTACCAATTCCTGTTGCTCAACGTTTTCCTGATTAACAAAGTCTGTCCCATTTTCCCGTGACCCACGAGCTTCGACAAATCCAATTTCACCCCGTCAATCCCCGACTGCGGCGTGAAAAAACAGCGTCCTAATGCTCCTGGCCAACGTCAGTAGCAGTACACACTCGCAAAACTCATTCGCGCGTAATCCAAGGTATCAACGGCGTAGCAAAAAGAGAAGGGTCCCCACGGTGGATAGGAACAGTCTGCGGCCGATGAACGGACAGGTAATCTGCATGCCTAATAATCCCCGCGGTCGTCCGCCATGCAAATACTCCCTTGCACGTCCGTTTTGACATTTATTCCAACGTCAGAGAGACCCGGATTCGCCGAGGATCCACCGAACGTCTTATCAGAAACTCTCTTGGTGACGTCCCATTTTCGCATCACGCCTTTAAACCAGGTCTGGAACGATGTCCCGACGGCTGTCCAATTCGATTTATTAACGACGACAGAATCGAGCACGTGGCGATTTCTTGGGACCCACCGTGGAGATGTTTACCATGCGATATTGGTTCATGGAGTTTCTTTGCTAAGTGAGAATAATAGAGTGACACTTATCTCTCGATTGTAAAAACCGGGTAAATGAAAATGATTTTTACTCTTCGGTCGAAAGAAAAATATTCATTGCAACGAAAGGAATGAAATAAATTCGTTATTGGCAGTACCATAAATTCGATTGATTTGGTCGGAGTGATCGTAGTGTATAATGAGATATAAGTGCAGAAAATAATTAGAAGACCGTTACTATGAGGCGGTTCTCTCGCGCCAAGCAAATGAAAGATGTATGGTTGATTGACGTCTTTACTGTATGATACCACATCTAATTTTGATTTTATAAATACTCCGTATTGACAGTTACGTTGACTGCAATATATGATCTCTTAATTGTTTCGAGCTATAATGTGTAAAACGTACCTATTCGTTAATAGCCTAGATGAAACATGAAAATTAATATTACGCAAACGTATACAGGTTGGACCGACTTATGACCGACGGTATCAAATGATAACAAACAAAACTGGAAAATATACACTAGATGGTATTTAGGAAAATGGTTCAGGGTACGCTAACACCATGAGAATCGAATCAATTCAATCAAGACTGTAATATATCTATCTATTAGCCATTCAGAGACCAAAGTGATTAATTGATCAATTTTTCGAAATTTTACCTAACTTCTCATACTTAAAGTAAATTACACGAGATTGCAGACCTTTTTATCGTTCCTGAATAATACATAACCTATGTTAGAATCTGTTGTGATTAACTCCATTTAAAAATGACTTCCCTATTTCCAGTACGTGATACGAACTGCGCGGCAGTGTTAAAGAGAAAATCCTTTTCGCTTCAATATTAATAATGTTACGATAGACAAAGTCAACTACACATGAATTTTTCGTAGAAGAGAAGGCTTCCCTTTATTCGGCAAGAATAATAGATTAAATATAAGTGTCATAAATATATTGCTATATATGTAGAGACTGCACGCGAAACTTTAAATGCGTTTTTCTCGACACTGTGTTATTCAAAGTAGCTGTCACGATTTTTCAATAATGATTTAACCAATCTACTTCAGCTTTTACAAGCACATAGAACGCATGCCCCTTTATCGCCCAAACTACGATTATATCAATACCTGCAATAGTTCTTTGTTACCGTCTGAAAAAATTCTAACTTTTAGGATAAAATTGGCATTTCCGAAGAGGTTACAGTTATCGAATGTCCACACCTACTATTTCACACACAGGGTGTAACAATAATGTTGCAGGTCCCTGAAACGGGTCACTTGTAAAGCGATTCGGAACAAGTTCTTACTTAGCAAAAATGTTACCTTATTAATCCTCCAAGTACGGTCCCTGGGTCACGCGTTCGCGAGGACGACATGCACACAGTAACCGAGTCCGGAGTGGGGACACGCGTCTCGAGAGCGACACGCACGCAGTGACGGAGTTGTCGCGTAAATCGCATAGCGACCGATGTTTGTTTACATGCGAACGACTGGGCCAAGACGACGCAAAAGTATTGACTAATAAATATACACTAAACGCCAAATAAGAGCATAACTGTTTCGCGCATATCGAATGAGCAGGAGAGGTCTATCGAACCCCTGGTTCCCCCACTTTCTCACTTTCTGTAACAGGGACGATAGAATTTGTTATACACCGGGCGACATAATGAAGTATTTCTCAAGACATGAATACTTATGAATCGGCACGTTTGTACTTCACAGTCATTCGGTGTATGATGCTACACGAGGCATAATGATGCTCATTTGTTTAAGAGGTTGGTAATTAAGGTAACCGAGAGGAATATGCGCAAACAAGGCCGAAATTCGTCATTTCGCAGTTGTGGTCTTATGTGGTTTTTAGTGTAATTTGTTTTATAATTCACAAGATTTTTATTCTAGTTAGTGTAATAAGAACTACGAAAATCCAAATGTAATGTGGAACCAGCTAATCATTACATTGTATACATGGTAACGGTGGCTCGAGCTCGAACTCGAGCAACCGCCATTGCGTAGTAATATCGGTGAGTGTCTCGAGCTCGAGCCATTCTGGGACTGAGTTAGTACAGTGTCGGTGAGGGCTTCGAGCTCGAGCCTCGCCGTCGCTGTGTAGTAGTAGAATATCGGTGTGGGGTCATAAATGACATAGGGACCGGTGACCATGTTTCCGTGCTCGAAGGGTTAACGAGATATTAACAAAAAATCCCGACCAATTAGAACGCGAGTCTGCCGGTCGGATAGGTTTTTCGTTAACACGCATCTCGTTAACAAAGCCTCGGATAACACTTTTACTAAGGAACAACTTGTTCCAAATCGCGTCACGAGTGACCCATTTCTAGGCCTGTATACTATGATCTTATAAAATCGCGTTAAGATCGAAGTCGGGCAGGTGGGGTCCTTCCTCTGTTAGTGCACATTATATTAAAAGCCCTTCTGCATGCTTGTGACGAAGAAGAAATATTCATGTTTAAAATATTACGCAGTGTAGACGGTTAAAATCACGTTGAACCGTCAAGTCGACGGGTCGCAACAGACGCAGTTAACATCGAGAGGGAGTTTGTCGCGAGTATTGGACAACAGTTTATCATCACGGGTCCGCGACGGACAAACCCTGTAGGAAGATCAGGAGGGGAGGTCTGTGCAGCCCGAGTAGTAGGAGGGTCGGAATCACGGAGGTTATAAACCCGCGTGGCCGGCCGACTACGTAGATGGAATGCGTCATTAATGCCTCGGCCGTGGCACCACGGCAGATCAAGTCCTTATGGCAGGCATTCATAGTTATTATCCGCGTCTTCGCAGGAAGTTATATTTTAACGATCGTAAAGGCTCCGGTTCGCGAAGCTTCGCAAAGGCTGTTTGCCCGCCGGGTATAAATGCCCATGCAAATATAAAGGTAAACGCGTCTTTCTGCGAGAGCTTGTGGGCCCGCGTGCTCCGGGACGCCAAAACCGCCAGTATATTCGTGGAGAGATGTCACCGAGATGCATGATCATCGAAAGATGAGGCGGATTAAAGTTCGGGATGTTCTGGGGGAGCTTCTCGCGCGGTCATGAGACCACCGTGTCGTTCGATTAATTTATGGAGTAGTTCGAAGTGCACGCGAGAAACTGAAAAGAAAACTTTGGTAACGCGAAAATTCGGTTAATTTTTTTGCAACTACGTGGGTTTAATCCTTTGGTCACTAAAGATCAGAGTTGAGCAGAATTTTATTCGAATAATACACAGTGAAAAGCAGCAGTATCTGAGAGTGTTGTCCTGAGCTTTAAACAGTTAACGAGATTAAATAATTGTTCGACAAATGTCGATTCATTCATAAACAAGTATTATTTTATTATAAAAATTGAAATTTCCACGTTTAAAGAATTAAAAATGACGAAATACTTTTCTTTATCTTTTATTCGTTATTCGAAATTTTTTATCTAGATAATGAGTTTGCCCATCTCTGCTAAAGATGACTGTAGTCACCCTACGTCGAGTGTTCGATTAATTTATGGGATAGTTTGGAGTGCACGCAAAGAACTGAAAAGAAAACTTTGGTAACACGAAGGTGCGGATAATTTTTTTGCAACTACGTGGGTTTCACCTTTTGGTCACTAAAGATGACTATAGTCACCCTACGTCGAGCGTTCGATGTGTATTAAAGGTGACTATAGTACCACTCGCCGTTCTATACAATATAAAGAAGCCAAAATTAAATTGCTATGATTTAATATATGTATATAAATCAAAGTAAAAGTGAAATTATAAAATATGACATAGCAGTGAAAAAAACTAATTCAAAAGAGGAAGAACTACCTAAAAACTCACGAGTAGATTAACTGCCAAGGAATACTTTTAAACATCTATCAATGCTACACGCAAAAGTTATACTTTCCACAGTTAATCTACATCAACAGAATTAAAACGTTGTGACATTAATCAGACCAACAAATTAATTTATGGAGTAAGTTACAAAATGATTGGGTTAGTTGAGATATACATATACTATATCATAAATGCTCAGCGTCAGTAGCCATTTATAATTATTTACGGCGGACAATATGATTTAAGTTACCCCGATGATGTGCAAACGTAAAAGAATGCATTTATTTAGATCTTTTCATAAGATTATGGTGTTCTTACCTACTCTGAATTTACTGACATTAGCATCGAATGACTTACAAAAGGAATTGTACTCGACTCTGTCACTGCTATAACTATCTTGTAGTATTTCCTCTTTTAAAAATTATCCCGATAATCTGATTCCTTTCTGAATCGAAACTGAAACTATGGCTTGGTATAATAAGAGAGACTCAAAGACTAAGTAAACGAAATGGAAACTGCGTCTGAAGATCGTTTGATCCTAGAAACGCTAAAAACGAAAGACAGCTCTTCTATTCTGACGGGCATCGGGGAGTAAAGAAACAGATTTACGTGTCAGGTTCTGGGTACTCCCGACGATTATTTTTAGCGAGATGAATTACGGCTAATGCCAAGGCGACGGTTCGTATATTTTTCGGCCGATGGAAAAAAAGGTGCGGGATGAAACGGGACAAAAGTAGATGTTACCAGCCACCGACAGACTTCCGTTCTTCCTAGCCGCGCGGGGACGAATGTAACTCTTCTTCTTCTTTCTGGCGGCTCGTTTCGACACGAATATATGGGACGTTTGTTACGGAGCCTTTGACTTCTGTTCGACGCGTCGTTTGAACGGATTTTAGATTCTTAGAAATGTTTAGTGCTCCTGCCATCTTAGGGTGTCCTTCAATACTTCAATGAACGTCAACAGACAACGGCACAGGGAATGTTCAGTACTTAACGTGAAATATATGACGAAATGTCTGAGATTACTAAGAAAAATAGCTCTTAGTACAAATTTGAATGAGAAGTGACATTTGTCTGTATGTTGTCTTGAAACTTTTAGATTCTCCATGTCCTCTGAGGAAACTGTACATTATAATTTAAGTTAAGAGACTCTGGGTTCTTTATGCTTTAAGAGGATTCACAACGAAAAGATGTAAAAAGATCATTTTTTTTTTTGTATTATAGGTTATGAATGTACCAATCTTACTGCAGGTTGCGTTAAAATATAGTTAAAAATTCTGGGAATGTATAATTCGAATTTCTTCATGATACATTTTTGTAAACGTTCACAAAGGATGAAGCTTTCAGAATAAATAACAAACAAAAAAAAAAATCGTTTTAAAACATCAATAATCCTATAACCCCTTGTCAAATTTTACACAGAATGTAGGAACCAAAAAATGTCGAATTCCCTAAATTGCAAAAACCGCAGAATTTTCTATACGCTAAAATCTTTTCAATTTAATCGAACCAATGGGATCGAAGAAAAAATGAATTTCTTTAAAATTTAACCTCGAATAGGAATCAGTCTTTCGAGCGTTTATTATTAAGGTTCGTTGTACATAGGGGAACGAAAATGTCTTCATCAGGAGGTAAAAGGAGATGCGGATTTTTCCGCGGAGCGAACACGCGGGCATAATTCGTAAAACACGCACACGCGCACGTGCTACACGCCTTTATGGAACCGCGGCCGAACAACTTCACGATCTACCCTTAACGATGACCCAAATGACCCCGGGGGCAAACTCGGATAGCCCCACCGGTTACTAAACGTAACACGTTCCACGCAACATCCTCCTCCGAAAGGAATTTTCTTGCGAGCCAGGAAACGCTCTATTATTATTCCGCACGCGCACCACGAGGGTGAACATGTGCGTTGATTGTCCGGCATGATTTACGCGGCGACCGCTTAATAACGCTGTCGTCGATCCGCGAACTGTCATCGCATCGCGATCTAACTGGATCGTTGACTCGTGTCCATGGTTGGTGATCGAACCGACACCGACATTGACATATTCGGGTTATGACATATTGACAAATTCGAACAATTCGATACCATGGTACTTAATGAGAAGTATCGAGAGGTATCGAAATTTTAGGTACTTGGTATCGATATTCGATACCTATATTTCTTGAAGCAATACCAAACCGATACAAGTACTACACCGAAACAATATCCGTTTAATGCTTCACGAAGATATGGATACTTTTTTTCATACCTAACGAAATATGGAACCAATTTCCATATCTCATTTGTTTAATCGTTAGAATGTAATTCCTTCTGTTAAAATATCGATATTTTTGTGAAGTATAAACTATTGTATAAAATATCATTTGGTATAAAACTCCGCAATCTAATGATAATGCTTCGCGAAAACGAAGATGATCTGCACGAGGTGATCAATCATCAACATCGTCAAAAGCAAATATTAATGCTGTCTTTCTGATGGGATTGAAGAGGTCCAATATACTATGACCTTTTGGGGGAACAAGGAAATATTAATACCGCAAAATATTACACACAATTTGAAAAATTGAAGGATATGATTGGCACAGAAACAAACATATTTACTCCATACGAAGGATAGGGGGTTCATAAGAAAACCATATTTCACCTTAGTAACTCAAGAAAAACTGTAGGCGTTCGAATGAGAAATAATGACACATTCATCATAGAGCCCTAATTTGGCGCCCTCGAATTACTACCTTTTTTAGTATCTCCAGACTCAACTGAGAGGTAAAAGATTCAACAAAAGTGATGGAATACAGTCAGAACTTCACATATTTCTTGGGACGCAGCCAAAAAAACTTTTACGAAGAAGGTATTTATAAACTGATAAAACAATGGCGCACTATCACACAAAATAATGAGAAGTACGTAGTTCATTAAATGAATTACTTTCATGTTTGACTAAAAACTTCCATTATTTACGCATGAATCAAATAAAAGCGTCTGGAATGACTTGAACTTTTACACGTATCGACAGCCAAACGATTCGTTAGTGTGGCCAGTAATGAATCGATACGTGATCCTTGGACTTGCTTTACGGAATAACACGAGCGGGCTATTACAGAAAATATCGTGCAAACACTAATCTCCTATCCCGCCGGCTTGGGTACGGATAAATCATTAGTCTTGGCGTGTTTAGGGAGCTAATATGCCGGATGCCGACGTCGATTGTACGATGTTCGTTTTACACGCGGATCGTCGTCCTTCGCAATTGAAATTCCAGATAACACGGACGAGCATGGCGACGAGGAAATTCTCGCGATTTCTGCTCGTGTCGCTCGTCCGTGTCCGCCGGATCAAAAGCCGATTCGGCCCGCCCTCTCATTTCCGGCTTTTAATCGCTCGCGTGATTTCAGCCTGAAAAGACACACTTTTACGAAATTTCAAGATTAAATTTCTGAGGCGTTGGAGCCAGACTGCGGATTGTACGAACTTCTAACGTATATCTACAAATATGTGAAAGAAACAATGATATAAAGCATTCTGTGGAAATTGGAGGAGGCGCTTTATTCATTTTCTGCTGTTTAATGATCATTCTTTGTACTCATTGTCTGATTTTTAGAACAGTGTCGAAAAATTTCTATGTATTATTATTAGTTGATCGAAACTGCATTGCTTCCGAAAGAAAAAGGTAAATAATAAGACAAATAGATCATATTACTAATTATCACTGCCAAACCAAAAAGTAACATTGAACTAGCTCAACACTGAAAACAGCTGAGAATTCAAAATTAGGTTTGCCGTACAATTCTGTCGTTGTGTATCTTATTTCATTTGCATTAAGGTACATTTAATTTAACATTTATTTGAAACGCAATGAATGTAACGATATTTCATCTTCCTGGAAATTTGTCTGGAAATCCTCCACTTTGTCATTTGAAGACAGATAGCGATAGAAAAAAGCATAAAAGCAACAGAACCTTCCGACACGCCTCATATAACGAAACTTTTAATGACAGTGGCATTGAGCAATCATTTCAAGAGTTTAATAGCAGTCTCTTGAGTGAAGGACACATTAAAATGAAAGCTAACAATATTAGTCTGTGTAGAATTTTTAATATACTTAATTAATATTTCTTGAATTTTTTATTTCCTTTGTCCAACTCATAATTATTCTTAGCAATTTAGAGTGACCTACAACAACATAGATATAGTTTTATGGAAATCAATAGTTTACACGATAAAATATATTGTGTTGTTTGTAATTGCGATGTATCAAGGAGTGCATAACAACAAAATTAAACTGTATCCACATATGAAATTTTTTCGCGTTAAATTGATAAAAATGATAAATAGGTCACAAAACACCGATAGAATCCAAGGGGTACAAAACGTGTTATAGCGTTCACACTGTAGCATAAGAAAAATTCTGACGAGCCATCGTCTACAATAGAAAACTGTTTATCTCGCCAAAAATTCGGTACTTAACCCTCTACAGTAGTCCATACCCCAATTTTTTTTCGCGACTACAAAAAAATGTATATAACGTGCAATCAACAAATATCAACCTCTAAATACAAATTAACTATGAACCTACAATTTCCAAAGATTTTACTATTACTCCGATATCTCAAGCTAGAGTTGGCAATCGCTACAAAGAAGCTCATCGGGTACCAAAAGGATAGACCACGATGTGTACGCTACATAGCGGCGAAAAATTAAAGTAGACCAACAAAAATTTCGATACATCGGTACGTGACTTCGAAGTCACACGAGGCTGTAGATGGTTAACTTCGCGAAGTGAATTTCTTAAGCTGTGTATAGACATTGCGAGGTTACCTTAAACAGAATACGCGAGGCAAGCAAGCGAGGCAACTTTGGTATTTACATCTAGTGCTACAGCTGCGAGTGCGTTTGCCTTGATGATCATTTACAGAACTTTGAAAAATAAAAAGACCCAGAGACGAAGACGGCGATGGTGGATCAGAAAATTATATAACTGCATTATGGCAAGATGTGGCGTTTGAATTAGTTCAAGAAACCGTACAAAATTTTACCCACATGGTAATGACAGATTACGAATTTTTAACTACATTAATTGATTCAAAAGTGCGAAAAAATAATACATATACGAGGCAAGCCATTACCGTCACAGAAAGAGAGAGTAGAGTGGCTACTATATAAAGATTTTTAGCTACTGGAGACTCTTCTACAAGTTTACAGTATCTTTTCCGTGTATCAAAGCAAGCGATGTCAGCCATCGTTCCAGGAGTAACAAATGCTAGAAACTTTTCTTATTGCATACAACGGTGTCGAGAAGATTAAAAAGGTAGTATATTCAAGTACGAAAGAAAATCAACGCGTGCATTGTTCTAGGGAATTGAATAGAATGCAGAGTACTGGCAGAAAATATTAGTCGCTGCTATTATCTATGGAGAATGTATAATTCGGAGAACTTATTTCTAAAGGTCGTGATTGCCGAACAGTGTAGAAGGTATACAATTAAAATTAAGATTTTAACAACCGTTGGCTCGCCGCGTGGCACGTATACATTTCACGAGGTAGCCTCGTAAGCCAGCCTCGCAGAGTCTATGCATAGCTTTAGATGGGACGGACTAAACAATTTTTGTTCAGCCTCATACTTCGTCTAAATAGGAGTCTTTCTCATAATTCTATTGTATTACATTAAGAAAGGGTTCACTTCAGAATACCGAAGCGATTGCCTCCTAATTCAAGTCTGCAGGGATATCATTTCAGAAAATTTAAATAGCCCGTCCACCGTGCGCCCGGCTGCGTTGGAATAATCTGGCGATCGCCATCGAAACGGGCCGCGCGCGGTTGATCCGAAAGATAACCAAATAACTTGGGACCGC
The DNA here is from genome assembly GCF_001272555.1 of Dufourea novaeangliae. Lineage (NCBI taxonomy): Eukaryota > Metazoa > Arthropoda > Insecta > Hymenoptera > Halictidae > Dufourea > Dufourea novaeangliae. The sequence continues at coordinate 2,578,300 of NW_015374014.1, read as the reverse complement.
TCTGGCGTAAGGCTACCAAGAATAATGATAGTTCGTTCGGTCGGTGCGCCACCTTATTATTACACGTATCGCGTACTACCGTCGGCACCGAGTTCCTTTTTCACGTACCAGCATCGAGACACCGACGCACCATCGGCGACTGTAGGCCGCCGTCGTAACTGTTCGTTCACCCGACCTTGGCAAGGTCATGGAGCTAGGATAAAAAAGAGGGGAGGGGCAAAGGACCGAGAAAGAGGACTGAAGCGGGCAAAAGAGGCCCAGCGGAGTCGAGGAAGAAGCCGGAGTCTAAACAACGCCCGGAGTCATGCTCCAGAGAACACGGCAGGAAAGAAAGGCGGAAAGAGGAGGTAATACAGCGCGAGAAAAAGTGACGAGAAAGGAGTCGAATCTTCCACGGGCTGAAAAGAAACGGTGATTCAGATGTCAGCTACGCACTGAAGAAACTAGATGTATACTTGGCGAAATAAATACGGTGATTAGTGAAAGGTATGGGGTGCCAAGTGCTAGGGATTCTTAGGTGTCGATAATTCAGGAATGACCTCAGATTGAACCATCTTGAACACGACTAGAATTTTGGAATTTGCAACTTGGAAACATTATTGAGATGTCTGAGCCAAGGTCAGTACTAATGATTCTGTGGGCAACATACCATTAGTTAAGTATTTTACAGTTTGACTATGATATGCGTCTGGCTTAACTAGCCTACTATCTACTGTTGGCGATCGTGCAGCGCTTCTGTCCATGTTCTGACTGCACAGGATACGCACATATAGAATAGATCCATGGAAATATAATAAGGGAAGTTATAAAAGTATGAGCGTGAAAAATGACTTCGAAGTTTATACTCAACGTAAAAGAAAAATTATTTTTTGATCAACCATCGACGATTCCTGTTCTACTTAATTCACACAACCAAATGATGAAAAGATCGCTCCTCTGTTCTATCGTTTACACTGACAAGGGTATTAATAAAGTCTTAAAATGAGAAGCAAGAAAAAAGGAATGAGATAATCAAGGAACGAATCGTGTTTACTACTCTCTACAATCGCGTTGGTAATGCCAAGTAGTACACTGTAAAGATAAAATATTCTATATGCACTTTACAAATAATAAAAGGATCGCCTAGACCAGTGGTGGCCAACCTTTTACATACTATGCGCCAATTTCTTCACATACGAGTTCAGATGCGCCATAAGTGAGTGTCTTAAGCCATATGCGGAAGGCCCTGAAATGAAAGGAAATAGAACCAAAGAATCAGCAATATGGGCTTTGGGTACTTGCGAAATTTGATGATGAAATGCGCCACTTGTAATCTTCCAATGCGCCATACGTTGACCACCCCTGGCCCAGACAATAGTACAAGCAAGCTTGAGAATCGTTGATATTAGCTTCCCATGACATTTTCAGCTCCGTTATTGTTATAGTGAGCAACGTCGGTCTTATCCTTTCCGCCCAAGAACACTGCACCGGCACCGAGTCCCACCGCCGGAAGGCCGGGAAGAGGAACAAGTCGATCAGTCAAGGTTGAGTGTGTACGCCTACCCGCGACTCCTCGTTCAAGAGATGCACCTAGATTACACGTTCCAACGTGGCTGTACGATGAACTTGAAAAGTATGCTCTATTAGGCCTTGGGCGTGTCCTTAATGTCGGTTTCTTTGGACAGTATCGAATGCTTCGAATGTTAGCGTTGGAGAATTAAAATGACATTTAGATTTTTATTGGTGAATGGTATAATCTGTGAAAACAGAAGTTATGTAAGGAAGATGCAGTAAATTATATGAAAAGGCATACGTATGGACTCCTGGCCATAGTTAGTTGCCCTCTCATAAAGTTTACTCCTCCTTTTCCTTTCACATTTCGCTTCGAGGATTTTTAATAAATAATCATGGATTTTGCTTACTTCATGGAGTATGGAAGAGAACTAGGTCTTTTGAAAAATTTGGCACACTCTGGTAAAGTGACTGGTGGATGGACAAATATTTATGAGCAATAGTCCGTTAAAATAATCCGGAATGATGTGTTATAATATTATCGCGAATTTATAAACTGTTAAAAATGCAAACAACGAAAAAGATATGTATTGAATCAACTAGTATATATGTAAAAGTTAAATAAATTAAGCGAAAGAAGGTCGGCATTCTAAACATTACAAAAGTGCCCATCAAATCCTATCTCAACAGTACATAATTTTCAAGCTGTTAGATATATCTTTAAGTGCTTGTTATATTGCGGAGGAAATTATATCAATTAAATGCTAATCTAAAAGAACTGCTACGAATAGAAAATTCTTATAAAAATTACATGTAAACTTCCTACAACTCTTTACAACTAACTTCACCGTTTGGCTACACCAAAATAGGTAAAAACTATTTTGAATGGATGCAACCTTAGAATTTGTTCTACTTTTAAGATTACAGTGACTTAAAAGTAAAAGCAAATTAAAGGAATACGATGATCTTTATATCGATTTCTGGAAGTTACACACAAGAAGTTTATCCATACAAGAAGTTCAAATTATTATTAAGCACGTCTCTCAGTTATGGTAACTCTATCTATGTTGCATTTATGACCAGAACAGAATTCCACAGTGTTAAAAAAAAACTAAAAAAAATACACAAACGTCACGGCAAGAAAAATCTCAGTCAAAATATCATTATTCGCAAGTACCATGTATCTAATCGCAGTAAGGCAATAGATTTCTGGTTGAAAACGATAACTTTGAGGTATCATTTACCGACACACCTGTGCTAGATTTATAATATTAGAATATCAATAATAACCTGTTGGAACTCTGAATCCGAATACTATTATGTAAATGGTAGCGCGCGACAATCATCTTAGGTATTGTACACTAAAAACCAAATAAGACCATAACTGCTTCGCGCAGCTGGAATGAGCACCAGAGGTCTCTCTGTAACATGAGCGATAAAATTTGTCATACACCGAGTGACATAATGAAGTATTTCTCAAGATATGAATACTTATAAATTGGCACGTTTGTACTTCACAGTCACTCGATGTATGATGCTACACGAGGCATAATGATGCTCAATTGTTTAAGACGTTGGTAACTAAGGTAACCGAGAGGAATATGCGCAAACAAGACCAAAATTCGTCATTTCGCAGTTATGGTCTTATTTGGTTTTTAGTGTACATAAATTGGGTGAAGAATAGCCAATGGTTCGGTTAGCGTAATTGGTCGAAGTTGTCGCCCAGAAAGCAAGAAGACCCAGGTTACACATCGGTTTTCCTACAATTATCATAACTAAGATACATAATGCGAAATCTCAGACCTGCAGTAAAACCTTCAATGTGCCATTAGCAAGGCACCCAGGGCAAAAATCCATAAGACCCAAGCATGAAGCTACCACTGTAACCACATGAAAACTCGCAATCTCCTCATTACGATTGTCATAGAACCGACGTCCAGCGTGAAAGCCAGCAACGATCGGTACTACGCGTGGTATCCGGTGAAACCCGTTTACGTCGATCTGCCAAGAAATATCGAACCCTTCGACCTCTCTCCCCTCGGCACTCCTCTACCCGGCCATGGTCTCCTACTGTGCTGGTGCGTGTCGCGCGATACCGAGTTAAAAATAACACCTAGCCAGATATTTATAGCGTGGCGGAGTCGCGGGGTGCGGTGTAGGTGAAAAAGAAGAGGAGGAAGAAGCGGAGAAGGAGAGAGAGAGAGAGATGAGAGAGAGAGAGAGAGAGAGAGAGAGAGAGAGAGAGAGAGAGAGAGTAAGGAACGTGAGGGAAACAGGGGGAAGAAGAGAAAGGAGGCGCATCGGGCAAATCGGAGGTGATATCTGTCGCGCGAAGAGTCGGTAAAAGACGACGACGACGACGAAGAAGAGGCAGAAGAAGAAGTAGAAGAAGAAGAAGAAGAAGAAGAAGAAGAAGAAGAAGAAGAACAGGCAACGGTTGAGGGGAAGAAAATCGAAGAAGACAGAGTAAGAAAGACTGGGAGGGGAGGGGGGTGTAGGAATAAAAAAAGGACGCCTGTAATTGTGCAACCTGCGCTACAACGACCATTGGTAGGGGAGGAAAAGGAAGGTAGTCGGCGAGTCGTACAGCCTGTGCAGGGTGGTTCAAGTGGAGCGATGCAGTATATTAGATGAACGAGAGGAAGACGAAGAGGGACGAAAGAACGAACAGGGAACAGTCAGGCGAACGGAGAAAGAGAAACGGGTGCAATGCGCTTGAAGCGAGGTGGCCTTGACGTGGGCCGACCGGCGAGGGCAAGGACGACCGCCCAAGGGAAATCCTCTCTTTTTATTCCCTCCACCTTGACTGCCCGGCAGCATCATCCGCGACGGCGATCCTACGGCCTGCAACCGCGCCCATCCATATGCTTGCGTATGCAACATCAAACGTCCCTATTACCAGATCAGAGCCGCTAGAAGGGCATCGGAACCGGGACCACTTTCACGGGCGTTTCGTGGATCGAGAAACACACATGACGAGACTGAACCGGTGAAACGGCGGCCGATTGTGTAACTTATCGCTCGATGATGTAAGCAGGTTTCGGATTGGATCATCGCGCTGCACGACTCTCCTCGATTGGCTTTCGATTTACGAGCTTCCTGTGTTCCCTCGGAAATGCTTCGACTTAGTTATAAGGTCAAAATTGAAACCATTCGATTTCTTGTAATATAGTTTCTGTTGGATTCTTACTACATAATTATAATGTGTCAACTAGTAAGCAAAAATGAATAGTGTTATGTATGAGAAACACTGCTTTAGTCAAAATGATACAACATAGACCGGATGTAACGTTTTGACCTGAAGGCTGGGTAATAAACTGTATGCAGTCCGGGTCTATTTTCTTTCTTAAGTGGACGACTGACTCTCGGTCGTGCCCTTACGGATTTTTCCTCACTTCGAGTACGATTTCCAAAGCGTTAAGACGTCCTTCCCAGCCAAGAAATAAAAGTAGTAGAAAAAGGATTTAGACATGAACATTTCCAATAGTTTCATGCATGCACACATATTAAAATGTTCTTGGACACCTAGACATCTGATGGAATGTAGACTTTTAGATAGACTTTTAGACACCTGTATGGAGTGAACATAATTTGTATCATTATTGACTATTGCTGTACTTCGTTGTAAAGATGATGCAAGTAGATAATGAGCATAGATAACCACTAAGAGTACTTACACTACTACAAAACATTCATGACCAAGTTTCAGGTGCTATAAGAATTTCAATTTATACGCTAGTAAAATGTATAACTTGACAAGAATAGGTTGATACTTGATATGTGAAGTTAATTTCGTGACGTTGTAACAATAATAGTTTCGAATAAATTATTAAATGTACTAATTTTAAAGAAGTCCACTATTTCTTCTAATCTTCTCGGTGTTTCACTAAATAAAACCAGTTTAAGATGTTGGAAAACACCATCACTACGAATATAAATGAAAGAGTATAGATACTTGACTTCCATAGAAACAAACACTGATTTTGTCAAGAAATAGTGGATGACTTCTTGGTATACCTAATACATTACTCAATTATAAAAACTGTTCTACAGAAAATGATCCATAAAAATGAAAGTACACTATAAATATTGTACGAATAATACGCCAATACAAGTGTGAATGGGATAACAATATCTCTGATATTCAAACAAGTCCTATGTGTTATTAATAATCATGCCAAGAAGCAATCTCTGCATACCAAGGCATTCAAAGAAATCTTGCGATGTTTTATAAGTATTCAGAGCATTGCGTAATGTTCGACAACGAATGAAAGTTCTTCGACAAACTAGTGGCTTGGACGAGTCGCGGCTGCAACACGGTGCGTTCAACTTGTCGCCACAAACGATCACCAAGATCAGCCCATTGAAATGCACATTTCTTGCACGGCGGAGCGACACGAGTTATCTGGAAAATACTCCGGGCACAGACAATCGATATCCTTGCCGATCAGTATCGTCTTTGTAGTCGAGGCCTTTTGTCTAGCGGAATGGCGGAGCTCCCCTTTCTTCCACCCCCTTCACCCCCCGCCCTGCACTTCTCTCAGCGAGACAACGAGATCGTCCCTGAGACTCGACTGGCTCCAGAAGTCGTTGGAATAATTCATGACGTCGCGATCTTGCACACGAGAATAGTTTATCATCGGGGGCGGTTTCGAGCTGCCGACTGGAAGAACCGGAAGGCCAATCGGAAATCGATTCACGTACCGATAACACTCGGCCAGCGAGTTTTCTCGCGAGGGTGGCTAAGAAATCGAGATGAAAGACGACCCAAGAAAAACGAAAACTACTTCGATTCGTAAGCAGATAGTTCTTGCCGCGAGAATTGTGTACTGGCTATCTCAGTAGGGTAAGAGTCTAATGGAAACACGGTACTTCTATAGCCTCACTCCTAATGTCAGTAACTTCTTAGATGTCGTAAAATGTTACTTGTTTTATCAAAATTGTAAGGTAATTATTTATGTAAAGTATTTTAGGATTAATTGGCTTTATTTCTTTACCGTGTTGTGTGAGTGATAATTGTGGAGACATTGTACAGATACACAAGCATAAAGGATTTATTAAAAAGCTATGTTATATTGTAATTCTGACAGATGATCAAGTGATGGATATTTTTGTCAAGATTGCTGATTCTTTAGGTTCAATGTGCTCGTTATATTTACAATTTGTTAATAATACATATTTATTATTACTTTTTAATAAAGTAGTTACGGGGACTGATGGTTATTCAACCCTTTGTTCTTATTCGTTATTAACAAAGTTTGGTAATAAGGCACTGAATAAACAAAAATATATGTGTAACAATACATTTAAATTAAATTCCATCGAATCTCCTTCGTCGTTACAAAGTGTACTAATTTTGCAAACTGTATTACTCATTAAACTTTGTATAAAGATGTAGATTCAGCAAACATGCACGAGGATAAAACCTACAACCAAGATAACCACAATTATCGTTATATATTAGAAAGTTTAACTAAACTGTTCAATAAAATCTATTCCAATTTTTCTTTCACTGGAAATAAACTAAAATGCTGAACAGAGAAATGAAAATTTTTTTTAACACTCCGTTGGGGCCAACATCTTTTGTAACTAACGCGCGCAATGTATACAGGGTGTCTCAAAATAGGTGTAACTCCTTGACAGGGGTGATTCTTAGGATGATTTGAAAGAACTTTTTCCTAAGTGAAAAATACGTTGGCTACGTGCTCCGATTGGTGGAGATTTTTCGTTAATGTCTTGTTAACAAAGCCTCGGAGAACTTTATGGCTGAGGAACAAATTCTTTCAAATCACCCCTAGGATCACCACTTTCAAGGAGTTGCGCCTGTTTTGGGACACCCTGTAACTACTCCTGAGAGGCATAATTCGTAGTAAGGGGTTTATTTTCTATGTTTACGACATAATATTCTCATTCTTTCTGTAGATAATTTATTCTAATGGTATGCCTATTGGCTAAAAATAAAGAATACTAAAGAATACTAGAGAATACTAAAAATAAGAATACTAAAAACACTTAATGATCGGTTGGGCAATTATTAGCTGCTGTTATGTCGCTGTGGCTGTCACGTCAGTTGCGCCCGATGGAGGGTTAATGTTGTTCAATTGAATAATAATAAACAACTTATTATAGACAAACGAACACAAAAATCGGCCTCATAAAAGATTACGTGGAGTCCCGTTAACAAAACATCGACGACGCGAGTCACTCGTGTTTGTGATGATTCGTTGCATCAGAGAGGATCGTTTACATCGTCCCGACATAAATTAGCGTGGAAATGATCCATATTAATCGACAGCGAGCCACGCGAGCATGCTGACAGTCGCCGGTTACACGATTCCCCAGGCGAAATGATTTGTCGATCCTTCGGAGCTCGATGCGGGCCCGTGTCGTAACATTCGGTACGAACGAGGAAATCGTAAAGGGAGGATGTAGCGGTGGAAACGCCGACAGAGAGCCGGGCTCGATGTCGAGTAACGATGCGATAACCGCGACAGCTGATAAATAACTAAAGATCGTCGATTGCTTGTCGGTTTTCATACGAATACACGCGATAAATATCGTGCACCGATGCCCGGTACATTTCTACGTCTGCGGTCGGTCGCCGATAAATTTCCCCCTATAAACGAACCCACAGGTGACTACTCTAATCACCAATATACATTACTGTCTCGTTGCTAGTCCATTTGTACGAATTTTAGTATCATCGATATTCATTGTTTTTAAGGGATACTGACCCATCGATCTATAAAGAAGAGATTTAAGTTGGCAGTGAATCGAAGACAGTTTCGATAGGAAAGTACACTACTGTTTCACTAATAGTTCATCTATCATATTTCCTGGTCTACTGATAACTGCCATCTCTTCCAACTACTTGGGCGGTGATGAAGTCACAGAAGGTAATTCGTCGAGAATGGAGGCATGATTTATTACCAGAGGATTATACTGGATATTTAAACTGATCTTTCGATATTCTAAGTTTTTTTAGTCATAAGGACAACATAAATGTTAGTAGGTAATGGAGTGAAATATGAATTTGATACAATAGTACAGTACCGTGTCAGTAACGCTTTTTTTTTTTTCATAAAACATCATTGTTGTTTTATTAACGTACTTGCAGAGCGTCACAGTCATTCGACTGATCGGACCCAAATTTCTGAATTTAAGGTCATTTCAAGGTCATAATTTAGTAGGTCGTTGAATTCGTCTGGACGATAGCTACAGTTCTGTGAAGTCAAAAATATATAGTCCCACTTTAAAGAAAAGTGTTAAAAATGTAACTCTGTATCTTATGTAATTCGACTACAGTTACGTTTTCTTGTAACACCAATAGGTGGCTCTGTTTGTCTTCTTCTATCGGGCTTCTACACAGTCGGTGCATGAATGAAATGGCGTCGCCACGCGTTACCTTGTATTGTATTATAAATTACTTTTTTAACCCCTGTCGCAAAAAGGAGGGGTGTTATAAGTTTGACGCCTATGTTTGTGTGTTTGTCTGTGGCTCCGTAGCTCATTAACGAATAATCCGATTTTGATGTTTTTTTTTGTTTTAAAGTGTATATTTACAGGAAGGTTAATAGCTATGTTTGGTCAAAATCGGTTCTATAGTTTTCAAGTTCTTCAACCTTTTTCACAATTCCTGAAGGGATCTCAGCCACGGTTCCTTGTACCTCGAGTTTGGACTCAAACCTTGAGGGTCTGATGATGAGGAGGAAAATAATAATTGGATCTAATAAATAAATAAACCGTTCTTTTTGTGTCGGGGGTTTTTAAAATGTTTAATTTAATATTATTATTAGTAACTAAATAAATAATGTTTAAGTATACACATGGTTAACAAAGTGTAGTTCTGCTTCCTGTTGCTCTGTGTTCTCCGACAAAAAGTCACCTTGACTTTTTATTGAAAGAAAATTTATTGTAAATTTTTAATATCCATATGTGTAGCGGACCAAAGATTGACTAACGTTTCCTCAAAACATTTCTTTGACAGATTACCGGAAATGCCTGAAGAATAGTGGTTAATCTTAGAGGATACACCCTGTATAGTCATAAGAGAAATAAATAGTAATTTTTTGCTTTCACTCGTTTGCATAATCGAGGTCTTACTGTACCTCTGGACGGTAGTGTATCTTCATAGACCAGTGAGAACTTTTCGACTCGAGATGATGTATCAAAGGAATGTCGCAACGGTCCCGAGGAAAAAGCTCTCCGAAGACTGCACCCGTGATCGTCGATTACTCGAAAAGTAAATTCTACTGTTTGCCGTGTTCGACAAAGAGGAAGGAGGCGACCGAGGCGTGCAGCGACGCGAAGGGAAGTGAAGTGAAGTGAAGTGAAGTGAAGTGAAGTACGGAGGAAAACTCGAAGTACATCCTTCGTATTCCACGAGCTGGTGGGCGCTGCCACGTTGGCAAATAAACTTTATGCGAGGCGACCAGCCGGCTCCGATAAAAGTAGCGGCGTAACGTGCGAGGAAAGTGGCGTGCAAAAGGCGAGGAAGAGCCGGAGGCGCAGGTCCGCCGGTCCAGTCCGTGTGGCCGACGAGCACGAAATATCTGTGCTGACATATTGACACTGGAGAGTCGTAATTCGCGCCTCGCAGACAAATAGAGGGCCGCGCGAGGCTGTGAAAAGATCTCACTTCAAGGGCGATCCGTTTCGTCTCGAAGAGAGTGCAAAGAACCGGCGCAAATATCACCCAGGACGAGCGTTGATCCGTCAGCCCTACTCTCTCCAATCGTTGTTTCCAAGTTCTATCGGTACGATTAATATTTGCTAATGTTAACAGGGGTCTTTTGACGATCACCCTGTTCTTGTATTTATGGAACAAATGTAGTTTCATTTGGTTCTTACTATGTATCGTTTATCATTTTCGTGTGTACAGACTGTTTCAAAGCATTTGGTCGTGGCATCAGGAACGAATGGGAGGTATAAACGTAATGAAACGGATTTGTATTTTAATTTTCAGAGAACAGTGTCTTCGAAGTAAATGCTTAGAGTAACCTCAGACTTCAATGCAGGTCACAGTGATCAGACATCGGGTATGAAGCATGGGCCTTTAAATGTTGTAGTAGAGTAGCATTGATTATTGTTGTTAGTTTCTAGTGACAGTTATTGAAATAGACAACTGTCTGTTACTTGGGAACATTTTCACTATTCAATACCCCGTATAGTGGAAATTCTACCATATCAACCCTGTGTCTGTTGTCGGATCATTCGTGACCCGCGTGGGCCACGTGTTCAAACTGTTTTATCAATAATATGCTGCTGAAAAAGAAATATTTACAACACACGTACCCACATTACTTTGAGTGCATAAAAAAATTATTCATGGAAGTAGGTACTTTAAATTAGGGACTTCTATCGAAACGTAAAATACCGGTATTACACCGGTATTTTCGGTTGTACCTTCGCCCTATATAACCCTATATAAGTTCTATCCTTATAGAAACCGAAAAAATACCGGTATTTATTTCAATTTTCAGTAATATATCGGTTTCGGTATAGTTTTGATGGCATAATACCAGTATCAAAATCGTACCGGTTTAAATCCCTGCTTTAAATATACATTGTGCATAATAATTGTAATGAATGTCTCACTGCAACAGACAAATATTCTTACTGCTCGTTTGCATTAATAAGGATCACTACAAACTTCGGAAAAAAGAATAATTAAGGATCATGTTCCGTCGTATAATTATACCTTAGATATGTTTTGTAGGCGCTGCTGACCGAGCGACGTGTCAAAGACCAAAAATGAAAACATTTCGGAGGTCAGTCGCTCGGTTCAGTCGTCTGCGTCGGTACGCTTGCGTGTGTGAGTGAACTATTTGTATCGAGAGCTGACCGATAGATCACCAAAGAACCAAAAGCCAATGGCCCAGTAAGAATTTCAAACCAGCGATCTATCGGCAGCTGGCGACCTACAGGCGGAGTGAGAGAGAGAGAGAGAGAGAGAATTGACAAACGTATATGTATATGGCGTTATTCGCACGACCCGTGACACTCGATTTAAAACTTGTCAATTGTGACCATATCCTACAAAAATAAAATTACATAATACCTTCAAAGAGTAATCAGTTATTCTAAAAATAAAATTTTGTCATCAGTCGTACAATATTAATTTTTCGTGCGACACAACGTCGATTACTAAAACCGACGCAACAGATCATCTGAAGTAAAATTCACCTGCAATTCTTATGCATAAATTCGTGCACAAAAAGTACTTTACTAACGGTCCGAACAAACCCGGCACCTAGCTTGCGTGCGTTTGTTTCGTAAAATCCTGTGGTCTAATAATCTCCAACGAACCCAATAATTTGGCCAACAAACTCCAATTCGTAAACCGCCGATTTTTCTCGAGAAGAAGTAAGGAGCGATTAAGGGTTACGCACAGTATCCAGGTAATTATGCTACAGCAATTAAAAACCGCTGTCTAAAGAGGAAGGTGGCGAGAAGGGGGACAGGCAGATATCGTGTACGCGCGGGTACAAGCGAGCGTCTTGTTAAAACGTTGTATACGTTACTAATTAGAAGTAATTACTACACACGACATACATTGGGCTCAAGATTGCGTCGATCCTCGAGAAAACGGTCGAGGAACGGGGCAAGGTGGTGGGGTGGGGAAGCGCTCGAACGTGTTCGTCGGTGAGTAAGCGGTGCAAAGGGTTACATGCCGCAACTAAATGTTTAACGATAATGAGACCGTAAGAGCGGCATTACGATAAAAGCCGGCCACAGGAAGAATCGTCTCGTTGGAACCCGGTCGGGGTGACAAGATGGCCGCCGGCGGGGCCTCGCGTGTGATCCGAAAAAAAATCCCGACGGGGCAATTAACTTCTCCGCGCTTTAATAGAGACTTCGGCAAGTTCCCGAATAATTAGAGGAAATGATAGGATCGATGCCGGTCGCGACTGTACATTAACGGCGCAGCATCAACGATGATAGCTACAATTAAGATTAACTAACGCGCCGCACCATTGGAAAAGTGCTATCGCGAGGCGCATCGAGCCACGACCAGAACCGCTTTATTGATATGAACCATTACCATGCTTTTCATGTGGGAAAAAGATAAATACGCGTTTAACGGAGGAAGGGGGAGGGGTAGTAGTAGTAGTAGTAGTAGTAGTAGTAGTAGTAGTGGTGGGTAGTGATGGGTACCATCGACTAAAAACTATCGACTAAGTCCATAGTAACCAACGACTACTTTCAGTCGACTCATTTTTTCAATCGTCGACTACTTTAGTCACTTGAAGCGACTAACTTCAGGCGACTAATATTAGTCGCTTGAAGCGATTACTTTCAGGCGACTAATATTAGTCGCTTGAAGCGATAACTTTCAGGCGACTAATATTAGTCGCTTGAAGCGACTAACTTCAGGCGAATATTAGTCGCTTGAAGCGACTACTTTCAGGCGACTAATATTAGTCGCTTGAAGCGATTACTTTCAGGTGACTAATGTTAGTCGCTTAAAGTGACTACTTTAGTCGATTAAATTTAGTCGCTTCAAGCGACTCGCTCGAACTATCGAGCTATTGATCGCTATTGACTGGATCTTGTTTATTTTCTTCGCGATGCAAACGAATTGTAATTTTTGCATATATTTTTTTATGCATTACCAAGAACTGTGCAAATTATTGCTTATAACCTAATTGATTTTCATAAAAAATTTAGAGCAGTTAATTTTTTAAGTGCCAGTATTAAATACCTTACAAAAAATCGAATATTAGTAATTGTTTAAAAAAACTTGTTTACCACTTATATTTTTAAAATTCTATCTATGAACTAATACATTTCCAAAAGGTAAATACACCAATGGTGCTGAAAAGTTGATGAAATAATGTATACACGACCTATAAAGCAAAATTTCAGTCGACTAAAAACTATCGACTAAATAGTCGATAGTATGTTGCGACTAAATAATCATTAGTCGATAGTTTAATTTAGTCAATGGTTCCCATCACTAGGTGATAGTCTCTCAGGTATTATGGGGAAGTTACTATACTCGGCCAGGGGGAAGGATACATGAAGGGTCCAGGGGAAAAACGATGAGAATCCCCTTTTTGTAAATTTTTAGGTATTAACCGCATTCTGTTGTCTGTTCGAAGTACTAATGAAATGCCAAATGTCAGGGGGAAAGAACGATGAGAATCAGTGTGAGTCGCATGTTTCGCCATTGCGTTTTCAACTTACTAATAACAGGTTACTGATTGTTCCAAGTGAATCACTACCGACGCTGTCCAGGAAGATAAAGAAGATGTTTTTCTCGATTACATGGAAGATTGTGATTGAATAATCTTTTTTCACTTTTTTATTCCAGTATCTTTAACTTGTTTATTTCAATCTTCAAGTTCTTTAACTATTTACTGAGTTTCACTAAAATACACTGATTTTTCTATTGACGTTTACTATTTTTTCCCCTCACCGCAGAATGACGGGTTACGGAACTTGAAAACGTCAAAATTTCTATTTAAAAGGTTCCAAAACAACAGAATAACGGGTTACAAGACATGGAATATTCGAAATCGTGGTCTAAGGTCGTTCTAAGGTAAGACTAATTTATGTTCAGTACCTACCTGCTTTTGTTCGTTACTCTGAAACAGTTGAATTAGCACAGTCATCTCCAGTCTGTTCAAGCTTCTTTGCCAACTTATTTACAGATTTGGCCACCATTTAATTAAATTTTTTTTTAAATAAATTATTCTAGATTTATGGAACTACCAAACCAGAAATCAGAGAAATAGGCACATTTATTCTACCAATCATAGATTTCATGAAGTGAAATAAAATAGAAGTATATTATTAATTTGTATTTTCTCGTGTGTATATATATCGTAATTAAAGATAATCCAAACTTTAGAATTTTATATTATCATATTACTACCTTTTCTGAATTTTTCGTACATAAATTAGATTCAAGAGTTCAAAAATGTCAGTGAATAGTAATTTACTACCCTTGGCAATTGTTCGGTCGTATCAAGTCTTCCCTCATCCATAATTTCCTCTACATAAATATAAATGATCCAAAGCGACAAAGGGCAGCCGGTTGATGTTGCGACATTCGGCATTCGACTGTAACTTTTGTAACATTGTATTCTTTTACACTCGCGATCACACTATACATATTACCAGAAAAATGCTGGTACATGATTATTTCCATTTCGGTAGTATATCAGTTTCGGTATAACTTTGCTAACATAATACCAGTAACAAAATAATACCGCTTTTAAATAACTTCTTGCAAATATCTGGAAAATTATATTAGAACAGGAAAATTGAAAAATTACCGCTTAATATCGGTAAATATACCGGTATTTTCGTATTTCGGTTTCTATAAGGGTTACGGAGGTACAACCGAAAAATACCGGTATTTTACGTTTCGGTAGAAGTCCCTGAATATTACACCAAACCCCGCACTGTCATCTAAAAACCAAGACTATCTTCCGTCGGGATAAATCCCATCGTACCGTAAAGAAACTAAAATCCACTAACAACGAAAGAAAAAAAAAACAAAGAATTCGAAACAAAAAATCACACTGTGCATTCCACCACGGCGGTCCAGAATAACCGAGCTGGTCGGCTGGTACCGCGAAAGGGGCAACGGAGAGACGTTGTTAATTAACGCGCCAGAAAATCCGTCGAGTAACATGTTACGAATGTTATTAGCCGGACGACGGTAATATCGAGTGCGGCGCGATGAGTTCCTGCGGAGGCACAGGAAACGCGTGAATGCCACAGTACCGGCGGCGGCGGACGGGCCACGACGAGGGAGGGTGTCGGTAGAATCTCACCGAGAGGGCTATTATTAAAATTGATGTTGCAATGGTAATAAGCGGAATTGCCGGGTATTAAATTAAATTATTTTAAGGCTGCGACCCCGGGTGAAGAGGGGCCGGGGGAGAGGTGCGGGGGATGGTCGATCAGTCGGAGGCGCGGCTTGTAATATCCACCGCGGATCCAAAGATTGAGCGTGCCGGACGCGGATGAAAGTACAACAATTTTGTACGTTTTGATACCGAATGACCTTCACGACCCAACATTCACGCTGATTATTTCGCGTTACGGGTCCCGGTGGTTGTTTTTTTTTTAATTTTTTTTTTTTAATCCTCGGAGCGAATGTGCACGGATTATTGTGGATGGAATTTCACTTTGTGCTGGGTGTACAAGGTTGAGTCGACTTAACTTTGCAGGTTAAGCAGCAAATTTCGGTTTGTCATGGCAACAAAATGTCGTAGGATTACTGCAGTTCTGTGTACAGGGCTGCTATAGATTAAAAGCTTGAACTGAATCTTTGTAAGCGTCACATTCTTAAGATGCTAGGGTTACCTTGACTCGTTTAACTGGAATATTATGCACAGTGTGTTCAAAAAGTTTCCAGACTAAATTTATTCTACTCTTGAATGGAAAATAATGTCAGAAGTAAAATGCTTTGAACAGTATTGTTTGTTTGTTTTTTAATTAGCTCTAACCAACTCAGATCAGTATAATGGTTTGCACTGTATTTTTTAAGAACACTACGTTACAAAAGTTCAGATTTTTTGGAAAGTTACGGTACGTTTTTCAATCTATCTTTGCTAATAACTTTTTAATAACCAATGGTCGGCGGTTTAAACCATTTAAAGGTTACTCGGGAGGGTGACCTTGATAACATATGTCAAAGTCAGGGTCATCGAATGTGGGTGCTTTTCAGAAGTTCATCCGAATTGATAAATAGCCAGAAAAATGGAGACTGATCCTAAGAAATAACAATGATTATAACGCAAGTTAATACGCTAAGTGTCGAGTGGATTTTTTTGACATTTCTGTTTACGCCACGCGATACGGTCAACCGAGCGATGCTATAGTTGATTACAAATTATAGAAAACTGTGCAAGAAGTGTTATAAAGACAATGCAAAACGATTTAGGAGAATTCATTTCTTCATTTAAGCGGCTTGTCTAAGATCGACCACTTACGTCTGTCTCCAATGGAACCAATGTATACAAATTGTATTACAATTACACTGCCAATTGTGTTTGCATTTGCGACTTACACACAACACTCAAATTATTTTGCTAATACCATTGAACACTTTCTATGCATTCCTCTAACGTGTAACGCTCCATCATGATTTCCTAAGAACTGTTTGCTAAAAAATACATGCCCACCGAAATAACAATTTGACACAGAAATGGCGGCTAATTCAAATCGCTTACAAGGGAACACCGTGAAAGCTGCCTTGGATGAATAAAACTTCATGACTTTATAGAGTAATTCAAGACAAGAATAGCGGTATGTTTCATTCGTTCTCAGCCGCTCTTTAAGGATGTAAAAACTAACCTCAAAGTCTAATAGGAACTCTCACTCTTGCGCGTATAACTCTTAAAGTATACGACATAGAAAAAAATGTTCCAAACAACGGTTTAATGATACAATAAGCGCTATAAAATGTGTTAATAAAGTTTTGGAAAATAAAACGTAAAGGAGATAAAAAAATGTTCCAAACAAAGGTTTAATGATACAATAAGCGCTATAAACTTGCGTTAACAAAAATTTGAAAAAAGGTTTTTTTCTTAATAAAATTTTATGTTTTAGTGAATTTTAAGTTTCTAAATTATAATGCACGAGAATATAATTACCTTTACATATAAGAATATTGAATATTGACTACGCGAGAAACCACCGGAAGGGAAAGTATCAGAAGGGAGCACCGTGGAGTCATACGACTAACCAAAATATATTTTTTATGTACAATATAATGATGAATGAGCCATGGGAATGTCATTGAATTTCATAGATGGAATTTTGATACATTATTAAAATGTATTAGCGGGTGTTTAGTACCAATTATTAATATGATGCTTTCTTGACTAGAGATTCAGGTACGAACCACCTTAAACGGCGACTAAACACGAATCAAACATCCCGTTATTCTTGTCTCGATCACTCTATAAATCCACAAAGTTTCATTCCGATCCACGAGTCAGCGTTCGTGGTGTTCCCTTGTTGGTTACTTTTGCCGCACCCTGTATTTTTCTAAACAATCCCAAAGAAAACTCCGGGAACGGTCGCCATCGTCCAGGAGCGATTCGTTATTAACAGTTGGCGCCACGGATATCAGTATTGTTCGATCAATCGCGCAACTTTATCGCATAGCCGAGAGAGCCGCGGCAAACCACTGGAAAAGCGGAGTTATTTTCTGCCTCGTGGTAGCTCGTGTCAGTCCCCGTGTCCGATTTTTTGTCCTATGTGAAACAGCGGCGGGCCGCCTTAGCCGGAAATGGAGCAAAAGCCGTTCATTAAGGCCGCTCTGCGCGTACAGTTTCCTGGGATTGCGATATCGACGGGACGAGCAGGAACGTTAAATTACGCGATGCTCGGCGAGACGGAGGGCAAGAGCAGAGAACCAGATACCGGACGCGCATTTATATCGGTGCATTAAAGCCTGTGAATCGCGATGCACCGACTTGCCGGCCGGCGGCGTGTCCTCCCTATGGTACGCCAATTGCACGACGATTACCCGAGTACCAACAGCGGTAAATAAATCGAACCGCAATTCGGAAAAATCTCGAGGCATAGCCCTAGAAAGCCGGAAAGAATGGCGACCGTTCGGCTTGCGCGCGCGCGCAAACGCTTATTTATGGAAGAGAACTGTTGCTCTCTCTAACTCGTATAAATTGTTGCCACGTTTGTCATCTCTGCTTGGCTTCTTTTAAAGTGTTCGCTGTCTGAATTGTACTCCCAAAACTTTCACGGGGTTATGGTGAATGGTTCTGCATTAAAAAATCAATTGAAATATTACAATAAACGTTTTTTAACATGTGGCAAGTGTTTTGAGTGAAGATGGTGCCATGCCTCACAAGGAAAAGATTCCAACCGTCCAACTGCGATTTTAACGGGAGTTTGTAAGATGGTGGCATGCAGGTTCCTAATGATACATGTAAAATATTAGAAACATTGAAGATATGAACAATTAAAGTTACGTACCTTTCGGATGTACTTTAAGTATAAGTGTAAGAAAGAAATGCGACCACAGTCCGAGGGTAAGATAATACAGGCGGCAGGCTGCTTACAAAGTTGCCTTAGTGCGCGACACTCGGGCATGCGAGCAGGAAGGGGAAACGGTCACGATTTCAACTCCTCGTAAATGTCGAGCCGAGCGTCGGCAGCGTGCCTTTGTATTTGTCGGCAGTGAAAATACGTTTAATGGATTGATGAGACTTTTGTGATGCAAAAAAGGCTAAACATGGCAGAAATTGGACTGTTATTAGTTATATATCAACCTATATTCACATTTTTAAGTCGGATATTAGAATATGTGTGTTTATGTGCAGAATGATATACATACAAAATTTTAATACCCAGTAACGCATGAGTGGATACATGAATTATTTGCAATATTATTTAACTCATTATATAATTTAGATGAGTTATTAACGCTTTTTAGATAAGTAAATATAATCAAAATTTCGTCGTGTTTGGCCTCATTTTGATCAGAAAAATCACACCAATATGTTAATACAATTTTCATTAACTCTTTGACTGCGGCGCGTTGCAACTCGAAGTAATCAGAATATACGGAGCTGCATATGTTTGCGCAGCCGTCACTGGACGGGAGTCAGTAACGCATGCAGTGTAAACGTCGTTCACATAAACGCGCAAAATACTCTATTAATAATACAAGATAAAGTAAATATATGTAATGATATAAATATATACTGGTCGATTTGTGAGAGCGTATATATACGCCATCCGCAGTCAAAGGGTTAACAGAGAATCAACAATAAATAAATTTCATCGTTGTATTACCGTTGTTTCACCGATAGGCAAGCATTTAGTCTGTTTTTGGGTTCCCACGTTCACCCGTCGGCTCGTGAAAAGGAAGCCGCGGCGTGTTATATTACTGATGGCGGCTGGTAATTTAGCAAACCGAAGTCATGCGGGTTTTATTTGTCACAGCGAAATAACCCAACCTCATTGGACCAGTCACAAAGTTGGGCATTACGTATTTTCGGTATTGGATGAATTCGCTTACTCCTCTGACCACTGTGCCGTCCCGACAGCCACTTACTAGCCGTACGCAGCATTCACTGTACTGACCAGGGGGAACCGCCCAGTCGTGGGGATGACGCGCAGAGTCAACTACGTGACCATTGCGCGTAGTTATTTCGACTGCACTATATGGGACGACGAACTGCAAATGTTTTATAACAAGAAAGACAGAACGGAAAATACGGGACATACAATGGTGCATCTGGGGTATCTACGTGCAACAATAAATGGTATTTGTGAATGCTAATGCAACTTTAACATAATTTTCTAAAACAACGGTTGAGTTGCGACCCATGGTTTGTTCCAGATTCTTTGTCCTTATGATGAGTAGAATACGATGCAATAACAAAAAAAAAATTTGACCTTGAATTTCAAGGTCAGGGTCAATCTTGCGGTGACTTTGTTTTGCAGATCCTCACCGATCTAGAGATATAGAATAACGCTATGGTAGCCGTGACATTGAATTTTCAAACACCCTGTGCAAAGCAAGTCTAATAAGCTTATAATGATTCCACCGCCTGGTACTACCAATAAACTAGTATTGAAAAGTAATAAACAAAACCATCAAGAAAAGATCGACTAACTTGCCCATAACTGAGAAGTGAAAATAAAGAAACAAACGTGTTAGAAAAAAAACAGGAAAGAATTATTCTCGTTTCACCGGAGGGTCGAGTTGCGTCTTCAGGAGGGAACGTTTCGGCTGAAACATTGATTTCGCAGACACGCCTCTACCACCGGCTGAAAACATTCTTACGTGCCTTTCACCGGCGAGCAAGAACACTCTCAGTTATATCCATGGGCTTGTAGGTACACAAGCTTACAGCCAGCCACTCTGCATGCCTACATAAATTTACTGGCATGTCAGGACGTGTTAGCATTATTACGTGTGTCGAGAGAATACCGATCCGGCCGACACTTTTTCCACGTCCTTGCGCGAGCGTCTTACGTGGACGGGAGACGAAGGGCCCGATGGTGGCCGGTTGGGCCCGTCGCGTCGCGCTGCGTCGCATCGCTCCGGCCACCATCCACTACCGGCGCTGAACATTGTGCAACACCGCCCCGACGGCGACGCGCCGCCGCCGAATGCCCGCTGGTGAACCTCTCGCGGACAGATGGTAGCGGGATCGCGTTACAGAAATTGCCAATTACCTATAACATGCAATTTCTCCCTGCACGTTGTCTCTCTTCCTCTCTCGCATACTCGCATCCTCTTCCTCTTTCCTGCGCTTTGCTATCGTATTAAAATCGGCGACGCCCGGGCTTTACGTCGCCCTGCGTACACGCATCACTGAGATGAACTTCGTGGAGGAATCATAAGCGGTTTCAGTTGGTAGAGGGGATACAGAGTGTTTCCTTGATGTATGCTGAAATATGCATAAGGTGGAGTAGTTGAAATGAAATAAAAACTGTCGTGTGACATCAGGTCGAAATTGCTTTTATTTTGCAGTAATATCCTAGTGAGAGTTCGAACGAAGGCTTTGAGCCTTGTATTGCAGGATTACGAGGCAGTCGCTTGTGGGCAATAAATTATTGCCTCGTTTGAGAGACGGGTACGAGTTAGAGGTACATATAGGTATATCATGAACGATTGGTAATCCACGGAAACGTGCAAGCAAGGATTACATTTTTTTCAATTTGTAATCGTTTAACGAGATTTCATTAAAATCTGAGCGTGACACTTCGTGTGCTGCGCTTGTTAGATGCTAAGTGGTATGAACCTGACGTAATGAAGGAATGCTGGGCCAATTGCACCCGCGAAAAAAACTACGTTATATGCAATTCTGAAGACAAAGAAAAAGGAATACCCTTTTGGAAACTCTGGAGCCTAACCAGACAGTCAACTCCAACCGTTACAGGGACCAGCTCCGCAAGCTAGCCGATGCTGTGCGAACAAAACGGCTAAAACGACTCGGCGTCCAGCGTTTTCGCGATAACGCTCGACCTCACTACGCAAAGTTGACGCGTGGGCAGCTTGAGGAGCTATGGTCTGTTTCACGAAAGAAGATGCCTGGGAGGTAGACCTGCCTCAGCGCGTGGCCTGGTGGGGATCCAATGCGAGCTGCGTATTTCGTGCGACGCTGTCACGGTCATCAATGCCACTGTGTGACGTCTCTTTCCATCCTTCGGCACTTCGGCACGAGAGCCTCTAGCTCATACGCTCGGTAAACCAGCTTCCTCCTTTACCCTGCGATTTCCACGTGTAGCGTTTAATAACCTACGTATTAATTTAATCCCCGTTTAATATGTTGCTCAATATTTGGGTACAATATATTCTTTCAAAAGAAATAAACTTTTTCTTATTTATGTATTTGAACTCTTGACGTGTGAAAACGTTCAGCGTCTCGTCAACATTCTCCGCCATTTCCAAACAATGGATGATTGACGGGCGCGTGCCGAACGCAGTCCCCACTACTTGAGATTGTAAGTAGGCCCTTCTCGAGAGGTTTGTAATACGTGCGATGGAGACAGACAACCGTAGACGAGGATGCACGTCGACGGTCGAACGTCATTGGCCAAGACGCGAAGAGTGAGAGAGACGGACTAATTTTGAATACGCTCTTACTGTCTGGAAGCTATAGGTGCTCAACCTAATGCCCCTCAACGTCAATACAGCGATTTCAATACAGTGATTATTTTGTAAATATCTCGTTAACTATTAATTTTAGGATGTATGAAGGTCAACATATTTTTATTCAGAGTGTGATACTCTATCGATCTATGGAACAAAAACTAGGTCATTCCGTTACAAAAATCAAGGTGGCCTTGATAGCTCTGAAATGCCTCTACACACAAATAAAGCACGTGCCTTATAATATGTGCCCCTTGATGCCATTTAATTTCCACGCCTCAAAATATTCATAAAGTTTACCGTTAAGTTATTATTCGAGGTGTTCAAGTTAGCTGAGACACCGTGTATAGAGGCCATAGTAGCTCTATATAAGCCTTCATTTGTGCGACAACGTTAAATTAGCGCGGCGCGATAAACTGGTGTATAAACTGTGGTTAATTCACGGCTACCACGAAAGCCAGCGCGGCAAATGGCTCGAGTCATAACGATCTCCAGGTATTTAGTAGTGCTTAGGGATAAGATCGAGTATCGAATCGCGACTATTAACGCTTCTCTCGCGTGCAACCAGAATAATCCCGCTACCGAGTATTCACACAAGGAACTCTGGTAGAAGGAAGACGATGAAATGAAAAAAAAGAAAGAAGGAGCAAGACATCGTGGCCTGGTATTGACTTTAGCACCATCAGTTGAATGCATCGATTATGGAATTATTCGTGGACTCGTTTCGTTCGCTGAACGGCTCCAAGCGTTTATCATTTAATGACTCCGACTTCTAGCAGGAGAAGGATCCCCGATAGCCACGCTTAACCTGTCATTCAACCTTGCATAAAGTTACCTGGTAAAAACGGGGAAACCTGGGAATTGGTCTTAAATAGATTAGGCTAAAAAGTACTAATGTAATCGATGGTACATGTTCTAAGCGAATTGAACGGGGATTCTGTCTTCATAGGCGTTTTCTCGGTTCATAAATAAATATATATGTGTATATGTATACATGTAAGTGTACACACGGCGTCTCCGGTAAATTTATCACCCCGGATAACGACTTAACGGTGTACTTCATGAAAATTTTTAGGCGTGGAACTTAAATGGCATCAAGGGACACATTTTATAAAGTACGTGCTTTTTTTGTAGGTGTAGGGATTTCTGAGATTTCAAGGTCACCTTGAAAAAAAATCAAATTTTTGTAATAGAATCACCTATTTCTTGTACAATAGATCGTTAGAGTATCAATTCTCGTTAAAGATATGTTGACTTTTATACGTCCTAAACCTAATAGTTAACGAGATATTTACAAAATAATGTTTAATATGTACTTATTATCTGGAAGCTACATGTGCTCGAACAGATTCCACTCAAATTCAATACAGTGATTATTCTGTAAATATCTCGTTAACTATTAAGTTTAGGACGTACGAACACATAGTCTCACAATTCAAGTTTCCCTTCACACATGATATATCATCACCGCAATTTATAGACGCCCCAATAATAATATCACAAACATTAAGCAAAACTGAAACCATATATAACAAAAATCTTATATCGTCATCTTTGATTTAAATGCGAAACATCCCTTATGGGTTATCGGAACTTCGAACAAAACTGGAAAATGGCTAACACAGCAAACTATTTCTATAGTAGTCCCAGAAATACACACTTTTGCTATCAACAACCGTTTTTCCACAATAGATATTTTGCTTACACACAAACCTGCCTTTATTACTGAAATCTATACACTCCCCTCATTATCCACGAGTGATTATCTCCCTGTTGTTTGCATCTTTTACCCTAACCAATTTTCACCTCCTTCCACTAAACATGAACACTATAACTACAAGCTAGCAAACTGGAAAGTCTATAAGGAACACATTTACAACGCTCTCCCAACTACTCGCATTTTGCGCTCCGAACGTGAAGTAGATCAAGCCATCAAAATATTGACAGAATCAATTAAACAGGTAATTTCTAAATCTATACATAAATATATTCCCCTAACCACCTTTTCTTCGATTGTTACCCAAACATATCATTCATCTCATAACTCTTCGCCGCAACCTTCTTAACCTGTATCGCAGATCACATGATCCATATATAAAACCTGCCTTAAATTCTCCTACACACCAAATCCCAAATCTACGGCGCAGATGGTTATCTGATGTCTGGTGCAACAAACTACACAGTTCTTACTCCGACCCAAAAACATTTTGGACACTAGTACGATCTGCTCATAGCAAATATCAACAATGCAAAATCGCCACAAATGCGGGAATCGCCACTTCCATCGAACAACACTGGTTTACCATACCAAGAACCCATCCTATCACAGATACAGCGCTGTTATTATACTCCAGGCTAATTCGAAGACTACTTCATCGCATGAAAGGTAAAAAGTCTGCGGGTCCTAACGGTATTCAGACTATATTATTACAACAATTCCCACGTAAAGGTACTGCATACCTTTTGCAAATTTACAATGGGTGTCTTAGGCTTAATATTTTTCCGAAACTATAGCAACGAGCTATCAACACACCGCTGCTCAAACCACGTAAAGACCCTATCCTAACAACGAACTATAGACCCATTAGCCTTCTTGACCATATGGGAAAATTATACACCACTACTTATAGCTCCATGTAGATGAAGAAGAAGTCATACCTCCACAACGGTCAGGCTTTAAAAAATCTATTTCAACAATCACACAGCTGGCCAAAGTTGTAACAGATATCCATTCTGCACTCCCTGCAAAACATGCCACCTGCATGGCGTCTATTAATTGCACAGATGCCTTCGGATCTGTATGTCGTCTGGAACTTCCATAAGAACTTCAACGACATGAAACTCCGCAGCGGCTGGTTAATGTCATTGCAGCCTACCTTCGCTACAGAAGAGCTTCCTCCCGAGTCATTAACTCAATCGCTGAACCAAAAAATAAAGAGGGTGAACCACGAATCGTGATCAATAGATATCATTAGATGTGTTCCAATATACAGAACGAAATGTTTACAAAGAGTAGGCAACATGTCCGAATCTTTTTGTTACCGACTGTACCTGGCACAAGGGGAAGCTAATCAACATTATACATAGTTCTACAGTCCACCTAAATCAATAATTAATACTCAAAATCATTTATTCTAGCTTTTAGTTATTAATTTACTAATTAGTTATAAGATTTGATATTAGTTATAGTTATAAGTTATATGTAAGTCAACAAAGCTAATCCTCATAAAAGACGTTGGGCATCCATCCAATCGGTTACTACCCAAACTACTATACAATTTAAAGTACATAGACGCACCAATTCTAATTGCTCTCCTACACTGTGTTGTATACCAACGTTAATCTTCTTTTAACATTAGTATTAGTCATCTGCGTACTTTCCGATAATTATCCCAAAAATCCAGCAAATCAGTCCCGACAGTAAACATCCCAAATTCCTACTTTCTATGATCTCATCCTTCCCTTCTTACTCATCTTCGAACTTCGCCCTCAATGTCTCATCCCTTGGTGACTGCTAGACTCAAGATATCCCCCACTTTCCAAATTACCGAACCTATATCTTACACGCATCTCTCTCAAAACCCAGCATTACTCTCTGAACACTCTCTGCATAACCGTCTAGAAGCGACTCAAGGAGTACTATTGTACGCGCAAACGTATTAGTCTAAGTTTCCGTAATTGTGTGAAGTTCTTATTAAATAAAATAAAAACTACCAGTCAACGGAATACGACAACTGTTATAAAATTCTGTGATAGAAAAAGTGATAAATCATCAATTCAAATATATTGTAATTGTGCATGCTACTGTATGTTCAAACATACCACGCTAATAAAGGTATTATAAACAAAACACACCATTCCCCACCGAGCGTTTCTATCAACGGATCTCGGAGCGCGTGATTATTTGCTCTCGGGCGTGCTCAAGAGTCAATAATCTCGATCAGGGCAACGGAACGCGGCCCCCGGACCCTTCGCATTATTCTTCAAATACGCGAGGGGGAGAGGCTCGAGTGGTGCTTTGTGTGCTCAGCGGCAATATTTGCAGGCCCGAAACTTCGACCAGTTGATTTGTAACGAGCCGAAAAGGGGATCGGTTTTTGCCCGTGGAAGAATTAAATCTCGAGCGTCCGCGAGACGGAAAAGAACCCCCGAAGGAGGCTCGAACGGTGCACAATTCATGGTCATTTAGAGGTACACGGGAACCTCTTGTGGGAATTGCTACTCGGATAGAAAAAAACCCGAAGAATGTATCGGGACGATTGTGAAACGCGTGTTTCGCAGCTCATACTAATAACAGCTGATGATACCTTTTATTCGGGGCGTCTGCGTTCG